>NW_028139273.1:0-137420 GCF_965202585.1 Thalia democratica
TGACCTATCAATTTTACATTGTTGTACGTTTCTTCATTAGCAAACCAAAATGTATTTTTAAAAGTGAATAGTTGTTATGTTTCGCGATAAAAATCCACGAATTTCAAAAATGAATTTTGTTATGTTATTTAAATAAGTTTATAATTTAGCTTTGGTTGCAGTGCAGTTTGTACTTTGTTTTATTTTAAATAAGATTTTTTTTTTGACATTAAACAAACAATATTTAATTCTAGTAAGTACGTCTCTTTTTTAAACAGTGCTCTAAGTAGACTAATTGATTCATTATAATAATATTCAATATAATTCATTATGATAATAAGTTTTTATACTATTTAACACATTATCTTACCTTAACCTTAACTTTAAATTAAAAATAGACCCAAAAAAGTGTACTTTTAAAAACCAGGAAAAAATTTGCCAACAGTATTTGGTAACCCTATTTTATGCTATAAACTAGTGTTTTAAATATAAAACTAATATTTTTGATTAAAGGGAAAGAAAATTAAACACATTGAAACTGTAAAGTAAGTTGAACTAAAACTAGATAACACTTAACTAATTTTAAGTTGAATTTCTCGAATATGTGATTGCTTTTGTGTTAACAATATAAGTATATATTTCGAAACGCTACTTTTAATTTTGATGCTTTCAAATTTCTTAGTTTTTACTTATGTAATTAAATAACCAACATATCAAGATAGCAAGTTAATCTCAAAATAAACGTTCTCTAAGGTAAATCTATGGTAAATTTTTACAGCTTCAGCTTAAAAGTTCAACGTTAGTAAAATAGAAATAATAATTTAATATAAAAGCAAGTACTAACTAAATTTTTGAATAAAAGCAAAACTAAATGAACACTTAATTGAATGATAATTTTAAACCATTTGTATTTTTGCTGTCATTTTTAAATTTTGTGATGCGCTAAGTTGCAAACTAAGATTTTTAAAGAGTTTCTAACCTATAACCGTTCATAAAATTAGTGTTTGACAAAAGTGTGCACATTGAGCAGTAAACTTTGAGAAACCAACTTTAAACCACTTTATTTCTGTTTAATTTTGTATCAAACCGTTTCTGAAATTATAAAATTACTGAAGTATTTCTAGAGTATCGAGTTCTTAATTTGTTAAACCTAAATTCTTCGTATGTTTTTTAGCTTTAAAGTTAATATCAAAAGTAAAAGAACAAAAACGTTATGTGTTATTATTAAAATTTTATTTATAAATCTTTTGTTATCCGATTTTTATTTATTTTTCAATCCAGTTTTGTACCTCAAGTCGTGCTTGTGGCCTCCTTTTCCTGACGCATCTTGTTAGTGTTATTTTACCCATAAAAACAGAACATACTATTAACAGACGAACAATTTTATAATTTTACGAAATAGAAACTAAAACTATTTATTATATTTAAAATGTGTAATTTCATAGGTGATCATGAAGAATGACCGAGAAGACGAAAAAAGGACCCGAGAACCAGAGGCGAAGTAATTAAGAGATACTGAAAATTTGTTCCTACGTCATAGTGTTTCTTACTTTAATAGGTGAATATTGTTTGTTTTCATTTATAAATTATAGTTATAGTTGTTAAAATTAGTTGTATTTTAATATTTAAGCATACATTTCAATGTAATTCAGTATAATACAAGTCAAAAGGTAAAATACATTTTAAAGTAAAGTTTTTTACCATTATTACGTCATTGAATTATTTGGAATGAAGCAGGACCTGACCACAAGGATAGCCTAAACCAGAGGTCGCAGTGAAATTAAAAAAAAAAAACGTTGTCGCGGTCCACACTTAATTAAAAAATTTAAAAAACAAAAATGGGATAAAATATACTATGATAAAGCACTCGTAAATAGTTTTATTATGAACATTCAAGTTCTTTTATTTAAAGTAGTGCTTAATGTTATCCGCCATTGAAACTGTCGCTCTACAAACGAAATTTGATTAAATGTTTAGTTATACATAAAAGTTAAGTGAGCTATCAATTAATTAGCTTCACATGGCGTCAGGTACAAATATGTTGATACTCCTTAAACTTAATTCCTTAATACTCAATAAAAATTAAAAACCGCAGTCATATTATTCCTGGGCAAAATTATGAGTTAACAGTAGCTTTAAAAGGTCCTAACAGTTCAAAAGAAAAACTTATGGAGTATTTGTTACATGTCGTTTTGTTGTAGTAGAAAATTGTAAAAGTTTAAATTACTGTAAACATACATATACACAACTGAATATTTATTTATATTATTTCGAACATAACCTTTAGAGTTGTACAACTCAGTACTGTTGACTAAAAAATTTATTTAAGCTTTTTATTTTATAGGTGTTTCGTACTTTTATAAACTAAAAATACATACTCAGCTTGAATATATTTAATTATATCATTAGTTGTTTAAAAACACAGTAGTAATAAAATTAAAGTTTGCTTTACATTGTTAAGCTTATTAACTGTACCACAAATTTCAAGTAATTTATTTTTTGATACGCAAAGTTTATGGTAATTTTTAGCTTTGATGATGTTGTTAAAAATATTTTTTTGTTGAGAGTTACTTTTATTATTTACTTTAAACTTAGAGATTAAAACAAATACAATAATCAAACTTACTATCGAATTTGTAACAACTCAATGAGTAAAAAATGTATTATGTTTATAAAGTTTTCAAAATAGTATAGTTATTAATAAAACTTTAAGTACTTGCTATTCTTTAAAATAAAATATTAAAGTCAAAAACAAAAATAGTGTTGAAGTAAACTTATAAACTGCAGTAATTGTTATAAACGAAATTACAAAATGTTAAAAGTTAAATGTTATTAAACTTATATTAATACTTGATCTTTGAAAAATAATAGTTTATCTTAACTTAGATTTAAAAGTTGTGCAATATTTATATTCTATACAACATTAATTAAACAATTTAAAATTTGAGTTTTTATTCTACACAGTGTTTAATGCGTAATGCAATGATCACGAACTAAAAACTGTTTAAAGTAAGACTGACAAAGCTATATATACTAAATTATATAAGTCTGTTAAATTGACAAAAATTTCAAAGTCTTAATAACGAATTGAATAACTACTACAGAGCTATCATTCAAGTTATTATGAGTGTTAAATTAATTTTTTATACAAAAAACTTATTGGATACAGCTTACAATGAAATGAAAATACAAAATACCAATACGATATAAACACAAGCATAAATGCAACAAACTTAGAAAATGGTAAAATATGCAATTACGGACACGAAAATGTTATGATTTTAGATATTTAGCGAAGTATCTACATTTACCAATTAACTCAGTTCTGGAGTTGAGAGGAGTTTTTGTCAGCGATCGCTATATCCAATTTTTCAATATTAAACAGAGTGCATATTTTGCTCGGTTTGCGTTGATTAATTTTATGCATTATCTTCCATTTAACATTGTTCTTAATCATATCTTCATTGAACTTAGCGGCGTGAAAAAATGAGCTGAATTTTGTGGATTCTTTCAGATTTTAATTTCTGCAGCTATGTATATTTTCGTTGTATCTTGTTTTAAAGTTTTTTGCAGTTTCCAAAATAATGCGGTTCTTTGTTATCATATGAGACAGTAGCTTTGTATATGAAACGTCTGGAAAGGCATTTACCTTCCACTGGGCATGAGATTCTAATTCTACAATTGAAACTTGTTTCATTTTTCTTTTTGTTTTTACTTTCCTCTATGATTTTAGACTTGATTTGCTGATTTCGGATTCTATGTTGGGCATACATGAATAACCTATTTTGATTGCCTCTCTGTTGAGAATTTTATATATATTTGTGTTTAGGGAAATGCTTATCTACTAATTTAATTTTTTTTTCCCTATTTTGGTCTTTAATGTTGCTCTAAAAGGAAGGTTGTAGTATAACACTTGTTTTTTTTCTTTTTCTATCGCCCCTACCATCATTATGATTTGAGTATTCTAAAACTTTATTAAAACCACTGTTTTTTAACGCTTTCTCGTATGATTTCTTGTAATTATCAGACATAGTCTTGTTTTTTGATAAATCAAATAGTATATTTTGTTTCATATTAGTTGGCTCTCTTTTGACGCTTGGTTAGATTTTATATTTATGTTTTTTTTCTTTAGCGTTTGGTTTTCTGTGGGGATGATATATTATTCTGTAGATCAAGTAATACATCCAGGAAGTCTATGTTACTGCTGTCTAATTCAATCTTATTTTTTAAGTTTTGTTCAGAGAAAACCGCTCTAATTTCTTTTCTTGTCTTTTCTATGACTCTTTTTGATCGCTTTTTAATTTTAGAAATTCCATCATCGCGCTACTACTCGAAGTTATCTTTAGATAAAAATTAGTTTAGGTTATTCAATAGGAACAAAACGATTAACTTGCAAACTTCAGCGCCATGGTAGCTTCCCATCGGAACGTCAAATAGGTCTTCTTTTGCATTCTTTTTGATCCAAACTTCGTTGACATGCCTGAGAACTGTCTTGCACAAGTGTAGTATAGTACAGTGCTTCTGAAATGGGGTTCCGCGGAACCCTAGGGTTCCGTGACGCTTCTCAGGGGTTCCGCGAAGCCTTTCGAAATTTAAAAAAGAACATTAATTTAATTAAACATTTTATGTAAAATTAAAATTAGGGGTTCCGCGGAAAAGTTGAACTTTGGAAAAGGGTTCCGCCACTAGAAAAAGGTTCAGAAGCACTGGTATAGTATATATGTCTGAGTATGTTATTTTCATTTATTTTTTTGCAAGTTCGATCGATTTTTTTAGTAACAGATTATTCGAGATACTTGGGTAGGATTCTTCTATATTAAATTTTATAAACGTGTAACTACTCTTGTTGTTGATTTTATTAAACCATTTTATAACATTATCAATTTTTATCAATTGCTGTAACTTAGTTTTTTTCTTTAACTTTAATCTAAATTCTTAACAATAATTTTATATTATAAACAATCAAATAGTAAGTTAAACGCTTGTGCA
Organism: Thalia democratica; assembly: GCF_965202585.1. Classification (NCBI taxonomy): domain Eukaryota; kingdom Metazoa; phylum Chordata; class Thaliacea; order Salpida; family Salpidae; genus Thalia; species Thalia democratica. Next base: position 4,969 of record NW_028139273.1, read on the forward strand.
GCAGCAAACAATTAATGTATATGTTATAATACACAACATAAAGGTAATTTTAAAGTAAATAAGATAACTGGTCACTCTTCTTAACATTCTTAAAACTATTGAAAAAATCAAAGACTTATATTATATACTATAACTTTTACTAACAACTTAAAAAGGACTTGGTAATTTGAAACCCTAGGTGATTTAAAATTTTTACATTTATTTTTGTGCAAAAAAAAAACGATGCTCACCTTTTATAACTTAAGACGAACTTTCTATAAAAAATAAATAGTCATTCTTATGGAAAAAATTAGAAAATTTTGACTCTCTTGAGGTAGCTTACTTAGTAATTTTTGATAAAAAAAAAGACCTTTCGTCTTTCGACGAAAAGCCTTTAGAAAAAAAAAAGGGAGAAAATGAAAAAAAAAATGGCGCAAAAAAGCCCCCGACGAGCCGCGGCCGCGGCTCGTCGGGGGCTTTTTTGCGCCATTTTTTTTTTCATTTTCTCCCTTTTTCTCTACCAACCGTTCCTTTAACCTCACATTTTTTTCTCAATCCCCAATTTTTGAAAAAGCAATCCTCCCCCGCTTACTTATAATTGTTTTTTCGAAGCTCCTGCTTCACTTTCAAAATATTTCGCTTCTACTCACCTCTAACTTTTATAGCGACTATGAGAATAAGCCGCTTTTTCACATGTACTATTTTGAGTGCTTCGCCTTCGCATTTTCTAATATTTCGCCTACTCCGCTTCAGTCGCCCCGGCCGTAGCTTCACCTCTAGAAATGCTTTAGTTAGTATCACTCAAACGTACTTTTAACTGGGCTGAATCATGTCAGAGCTCGTTCATATACTGCTACGCCTTCTGAGAGAGCGGCTTCTTTGCTCAACGGCTTTTAAATTAAGATTATGTATATTAACCTAATTAAAAACTACATTTATTTTAACAAAACACTAATGCGCATCTATTTTTGAATTTTGTTTTTTTAAATTTTTCTATACTTGTTTTTCAGCTAAACGAGGTTGTATAAACAAAGTAAAACAAAAAAATTGTGTAATTTCTTATGTAACCAACAAAGTTGTACAAACAGACAAGTAACAAACAACCTTTTTACGTTTCAGTCTGCCAAGGTGTACCGTCGTTCGACGGAGCAACGACCCACATCGTCCACCAGCGGCAGCCCCAACTGTCCAGTTTCGTCTACGGCGACGTGCTGACGTTTTCCTGCGACGGCCACAAACGGTTTCTTCCTTCCAACCCGTCGCTGACTTGCCAGGAAAACGGAAGGTGGGGACCCGACACGCTGATTGGCTGCGTTGAAGGTAAGAAAAAATCCCCAAAAGTATGAGTACAATCTAATTTGACTTTTTTTTTTACAGATGACGTGTGCCCGTCTCCACCGCAAATCGCCTTTTCCTCGCACCACGACTACTACAGGCCTCCTACTCCGGCAAACTCTACCGACTCGATGTGGCTTCCGGAAACGATCCTGCATTACGAATGCAACGATCAGTACCCGATAACCGTTCCCGACGACTTCTTCGGGGCGAAATGCACCAGCAGCGGCGCGTGGGTGGGCGTGTATGGAAAATACCATCCTTCGCATGAAAAACCTCACGATATTAAAATGGACGACAAGAAGTTCAAGGAAAAGTTTGGAAAATGCGTCACTGGTATTTTTAATTTGTAATGTTTAGTCAACCTTTTTGTGTTTATAATTCACTTGAAGTAAGCTAGTAGCAGTTTATAGTTTTTTAGTTAGAAATTACGTTCGAAAAGGTACATGATGTCAATTTCAAGTTATTTTGATTTAAAAACTAAACTGCTACCACCAGTATCTTTGAAATATGTTGTTCCTAGGTTAACAATTACCACTTCTAATTAAGTTTTTAGCAAGCCTTTATGTTTCCAATTTTAGTTTGTTAAAACTTTTTTTTTACAATTGTCTATATTGACCCATGTACGACTCTGTTCTCGGCATGCTTTTTAGAAATTGCGTGGGATTTTTAAAAGGTTTATAAAATAAATTTATTTTAAAAATGCAAAATTTATTTCAGAGTGTGAGTTTCCCGATCCACATAACTCAATAAAAACTGTGCTAAAATATCTTGAAGTCAATGCGTCATACTCCATACCTTCAGTCGTCAGGTACACCTGTAACGAGGGTTACCATTGGACGCGGGTGGCAGTTGTGAGCTGTCGCCACCAAGATATTCAAGATAAAGGTCCTTTCGGAAGATTAAACACGCTGCTTGGATTCTGTGCACCCGGTTAGCTTCTTTTAGTTTCAAAGATAAATTTTTGTAAACAAATTACAAAACAACTGAATGTTTTAAATTAACAACCGTAAGTATTTATCTTTTCTGTTTTTTAATATGTCGAATAATTTAGTTTTGTTAAAGCCTTTCAGCGCAAAGTATTGCTACTGAAGTTTGTACATAAGTTTAAGGTAAAATAAAAAATTACTAATAACTTTTAGCTTGCCCGCCACTCCCATTTTTAATACGAAACGGGGTTAAGCGAGTTATTAGGCAACCGAATCGAAGGAGCTTGGTTTCCTTCTCGACAACCATACACTACTTTTGCAACCAAGGATTCACTCCGACTTTTGTAAACAGCCGATACAGTTGCAACTACGCTGGGAGCTGGCAAAATTCAGAGCTGAACCCTAGGTGTTTGAGGCGTAAGTTGTAACAATATTGATAAGTGTTTGTTTATCAGTCCACCTACTATTTGACTTTAAGGCTGCCCTAACCTGCAAAACGATCCGTACGGAAGTCTTGAAGCATCTGTACAAGCTCGGACTAATTTCTATCTGGCCGGTGACCGAGTTGAACTAAGCTGTGATGATGACTACGTGTTGAGCTCAGACTTAACAGCTTCAAGTACAACTTTGTCCTGCCTGTCAAACGGAAGGTGGAATTACGAAAAAATACCGGTTTGTATTAAAAGTGAGTTACGCTAATCAAAAGCTTTTATTCTTATTCTGTTGAACTTTCATTTATGTAAGAAAAAAATTTAAGACGTTCTTTTATTTTGACACCTACACTTGTTTCAGAAGTTTTTAAGCACTAAAATTAGTGACCTAACAAGTTTAGTTGATTCGTTTTTTCATTAGTTTAAATGCATTTAAACTAATTTTATCTAAAATATACTTCTTTTTTATTCAATTTGTTTATTTTAAGGATGTGACGACCCTCCTCGAGGCGACTTTCTAAATTCCACGATAAAGTTCAGTCACGCGCAAGGAGAATACTGGTCGTACACCGTAGTGGAGTACGTATGCAAGGAAAAACACACTTTTAAATATCCCGATGAGGACGGGACTCGCACTTGTGAAGGAGACGCAAACTGGAGCGATGACTCCCCTCCTGAGTGTGCTCCCGGTTAATAAATGATAAAAATATTATCACTATCCCAACAAATACTTTTAGTTATATTTAAATCTGTGTGTAAGGAATAACAAATAAACTACACTTAACAGAATGTGAAACTCCTCCAGCCGTTGAAGGCTCAACAATTAATATTTTAAACGACTCATTTATTGAATACGAATGTTTAGACGGTTATCACATTGACAACGAGTCGAACAGCGTTTTCGAGTGCAGGCTCGGTCCTGTTTGGTTTCCCTTGGAAACTCCTGTCTGTCTAAAAGGTAAATAAATACCAGTTTTCACTACAAACTGTTTGTTAGACAAATTTCAAGCGTATAAAAAGATCCTCTCAGGCTCAAATCAATTTCCTACTCTAAAATTTTTTAACGGACTGTTTTTAAGTGTCTTGAAATGTTATCAAATTTATTACGAGTTTATCTTTTCTAGAATGCAACAGCATACCCGTGTACGATAAAACGTTGCCCGCTGTTGTTACAAAGAATGTTTCAAGGGAGGGCAAGCTTATAACCGGATCATCGTTGAATTTCAGCTGTCAACCAAACTACGGCCTGATCAACTCGATATCGAGTTGTGGCCTCGACGGCAGATGGACGCCCGAGATCACGTGTGTTCGAGGTATGTATATTTGCACGTGAAAAAATAAATTAAAAACAACTCATTTTTTTGTTTTTAAAGATTGCGGGAATCCAGACGAGATCGACAACGGATCTTTCCTGGTCAACGAAGAGTCGGATGAGTATCCTGAAGGTGAAGAGGAACTGTACAGCAGCAAGTATCCGCACCAGGTGACTTATTCTTGCAACCCGTTTCACTCGACGGTTCCCGGAAGCGAGATGGTGTTGAAATGCTCGAATACCAGCTTCACGTTTGAACCTGAGTTGCCGGTCTGCTTGCCAGGTGACCAAGTCGTATACAAATGTTTAAGCTCATGATTTGTACTAAATTTTATTAAAAGTTTTAATCGGTTTTTTAAAGTTTTAATGTTTCAATTTATTTTAAAACCACAGAGTGTTCAACCCCGCCAACCAACAATTATTCCACGTTTGATTTTTTCATGAGCACTCACCGTGTCTACCTACCGCCGAACAGAATAAAGTACACTTGCGAAGCCGGCTACAGAACTTTGCCTTCAGGTCTCAGCGTGCTGCAGTGCGGTGATGACGGGGAATGGACATTTGATGATTTCAAAAGCTGCTACACTGGTTAGATTGTTGACTAGGTTTATTTTGATGGCTTAAAAGTTAAAGTAAAACGGTCAGTTAAAAATATTGCTTAAGTAGTTATAGTATATTTTTATTCTACTAAAAGGTGATTACAAAACTTAATATTATACTGCTTTAGTAATAATAAAAACATTTTTAAACAACGTTTTTGTAATTGGAACTATAAAAGATTACTTTAATTACATTGCGTTTTAAAAAAGTATATTTCTAAAAGCTTTAATACGTCATTCACAATACTTTGAGCAGAGTGTAAACTTTTTTCATAAGTTTTTATATTTAAATAATACTAAACAAATTTAAAACAGTTAAGCAAAAATTACGGAAAAATATACAAATACTAATTAAAGTACATTAGTATAACTTTTTCCACAACTTTAATAGAAACAGAATGCAATTCTGCGCCCCCACAATTAGACAATGCAACTCAGCATTTCAAATGGCAGTATGAAGGGGTGCATCTTCCAGGCACGCAAGTCAATTATGTTTGCCAGAACGGCTTCATGATGGCCCCGCAGTTTTTCCAGGGATTTGAATGCAGCGAAAATTCGTTAGAATACGACATTCCTCTCACAACCAGAGAGTCGTTTACTTCTGGTGCTTGCTATCCGGGTTAGGTTTCAGAATATATATATATTAATTAAAACTTCTTTTTTGCTTTTTTATTTTGTTTTTAAGTTTTTTCCCATTTTGAATTAACAAAATTAACTGGAAATCTTCAGACTGTGGCGACTGGCCAGACATCCCGAATGGCAAACGGTTCACTGCGGATTCACAGTTTCTATCGGACTTGGTAGGAGAAAGACACGTTTTGATAATTTCATCCAACTATTTGTGCAACACAGGATATCTTTACACGAGCGCAAATAGCCTTGTAACATGCACTGATTCCTCAAAACCACTAGATGTTAAAAGTTGCTCTAGAGGTAATATTTTGTTTATAACTATTTATGAACAAAAACATAAACGTAACTAAAATTAAAAAAATAATATTTAAAAATCTAAACAAAGTTGAAAAGTGTATGTATTCCAGAATGTAAAAGTTTGCCAATTACAAGTATGGACTTTGCAACCGTCGAATATTACAAAAGGCCAAGGACAGATATTAATGTGGGAGGAACAGAATTCAGATTTGTTTGCGACCAAGGGTACTTCCTCGTGGACCGTCCTGGCTCGTTGCGTGTGAGCTGTGAAAAGCTACGCGACGGTTTTCAAGAAGATCTAGGAATATGCGGAGTCATTGGTTTCAGGTGTGATCTTAATGGTATCTGGCACTCTTTGGAAAGATCGCGCTGCATTACAAGTAAATTTAACGTACCACTTTGAATTAAACACTAGTATTTTTTGCATCAAACTAATTGGCGTGTTTAGTAGTTGAGTGAAACGTGTTTAATGAATTTAATTTAGGTTGTCTGACACCACCAAGCGACGATTTGGCAACTTGGAAAATTACCAGCACATATTGGGAAGGAAGACTGTTCACCGACACGGTTGTAGAGTACACTTGTCCTGAAACCCACACGCTGACCAACTTCACTGATTCAACTCGTATATGTGGAAGAGACGGAAGTTGGAGCGATCCTGTTGCACCCAGCTGTATCCCTAGTAATATTCGTTATTATTTTTAGTGAACTCTAGTTTCCAGAGCTTTAGCTTATAGTTTTACCTCATTAAATAATTTTAAAGTAACGTGTTACAATACACATAAAACTATTTTTCTTAGCTGTTAAATCTCACGTACGATGAAAATAAAAGTTTATGAACACTTTGGACACGCTACCAAAGTAAATTCTAAGGAGTGATATAGCTAACGTGTACTAAGTAATGATAATTATTGAGTATTTAATTTTCAGTTTTAAACCTTTATACTATCAATACTTCTTATGACAATCACTTCTGCATTAAAACATACATATGGGAAATCAACTACTTTTTTTTGTAAAACTTACTAATTTACGCAGCTTAATGAGTTTAAGGACGTCTGCTTAAGTTTTGTGTTCAATTTAGCTAACTTTAAGTCTTTTGCATAAAAATTTGGCTTTTAGATGGAAGACAATATATCAAAAAAACTTAATTACTGTTTACAAAAAGTTTGCCTTCTTTGGCAACAAATATAACTGTACCAAATATTGATTAGTTATAAAAGTTTTGAAAATTTCAACAAATTTCAGTTTGCGAACTGTTGCCAACTTCCATCGAGAACGGTCAATTCCACCAGTTGACCGATCAGCATGCCAGCATGAAAGATGTAGAAGGAACAAGGAAGAGTTACGTTTGCGACGAAGGCTACCACCTGCTCATATCCTCTTACTTTCCAGCTTCTTTTACATTCCACTGCAACCAACAAGTACCTCCGAATGCTGTGCAGTGGAATGAAGTCAGTTCTGGGAGCCAAGTGGCAAAACCGTTGTGCATTAAAAGTTGGTGTTTTTTTATTAAACGTTGTATATGAAAAGCAATATACGCCTTATTGATAAAAAATTTTCAGGACAATGTAAAGCGTATCAAATAATAACGGATGCTCATTCGTACGATGAGGCAGTTGAAAAGTGCGACAATTTGTCTGCAGACCTTCTTGGACCAACCCTTGACGATGTAGATTATGAAAAGTTTGTTTTAAAACACTTTGCTAACCCTACTACTTTTCTAGTTACGTTTTATAAAAAGAAAAAATTGCATTCAAAACGGTGATTGTTTATTTTCTATAACATTAAAAATGTAAACTTATACAACAGGTATTTGAAGGCTATAACTCAGCACATGAGTGATGAAAACTTCGAGTACACTTACATCTACGGAAAGCCAGAATTGAGCGACACCTTTTTAAACTGGTGTTCAGGCTTCCCAAAACCTTCCGCCTCTTCGATCTGCTATTTCATCCGCACAAACGACTTCTGCGTTGTTAATTTAGACTGTGAAAGCAAACGGCCGATTGTATGCGAAGTTGACCGCTTCGAGCTTAGGCCAAGAGAAGAGTCAAACTCATACCAGTTTGCCGACGATGCTTGCAGATCGGTAGAAGGTACCCTGATGTCTACGACTTTTTTCATCCCTGCTTATATGCCGTAAGTACTTTAGAGAAGTTATCTTTGTTTTTCTTGTTATTTGCATTGACAAATTTCGGTACTTGAATAGTAGAAAACGGTAAGTTAAAACATTTTCAAACTGAAATGTTTATTTTTATTAAAGTTCACCTGAGTTGACAAGTCGAGCAAAAATAATAATAAGCCGTATTTTGAAAATAGTTATATGAACATCTTTAAAATTTTACCACATTCATAGAGAACAATAATAAAAAACAAGGGTTTATGTTGTCACAAAAACATTTTCTCAGGTCAAAATAGTTTTGCTAAACTTTTAAAAACTATACAAATAACTAATTTCTAGAGGTAACATTAAGCACTTAAAATCTACATGTATTATACTATACCCAAATTACAGTCGAATAAAGAAGATCATAGACACATTACCAGGAAGCAAGATGTGGACTGGTTTGCAGCGGCCCGGGTCCGATTATTCCGCAAACGACTTCGTCACCCTGCCCGACGGTAAAAGAATTCTGATATCTCAAATATCGCAGTTCTGCCGGCGCGAACCCGACAACTTCCAAAGCATTCAGCATTGCGTGGACTACAACCGAGATCGCGGCTGTTTGAGCGACTTCGGGTGCTACCAATCCTACCAGGCTTCAATCTGCGAAATTGCCGTCTGCTCAGCTCGAGACGCCAAAGTGCCAAATCTTCCTTACACGAGATGCAGCAGAGGAAGCTGGTACGTTTCAGCTGACAGATCAGAACGACTTGTCTGTTACGCAGGTACAACAACTGTTTCAAATATCGTTTTAGTATTTTTTACTATCAATTTTGATTCTTCAGATGTTCAGCATTTGTTTTCAGACTTGTATACTACAGTAGAATTATTTTAAGACTAAAAAACATGTTACTATGTAAATTTTTCTATATCGTTTTTCAACTTAATGTTTTTTAATTTCCGTAATTACTTAAATGACAACTTATAATTTTTTATAATTTAGTACAATTTAGTAAATATATACACGTTTTCGTAAGTTAATTAGGATAAAAGTAAAGTTAAAAGTTGCTTAAAGCTTTCATGAGTTCATTCATGAGTTTAAAACTTAGAAAATATATTCAAATAGATAAGTATTGCTACCTAAGCTAAAATAAAAGTCAAACTGAATTAAGACTCAAGTAACAAATTGTATGAGTTTTGTCTACAATTATTTGTAATTGGACTATAAATGCAAGAAAATAAGTACCGTTTTGAACTAAAATTATAATAACAGTATAATAAGTGTATTTGCCACAAGCTCATATCAAGTGCTTTATATAAGCAGTTAAAAGCTTATGATAAAAATTACGCACAAATTCTGCTTGGCTTTTTCAATAAAGACTTTAAGCATGTAGCATTCTGTTTGTACATTTGTAGACAAACTACTTATCTAAAAAGAGATTAACTGATCCTTCTTTATATACAATTCATCAACGAAATTACTTTATAAAACAGGATTTGACATCAAACTGACAACGGAAAAAGGAAGTTGGGAAGAAACAAGAGACATGTGCGAAGATATGGGAGGTCAACTGGTCCACAACACTTTGAAGAGATACGTTGGAAAACTTCGTACATCGTATAAGGAGTAAGTAGCTAAAGAATTTACTCAAGTTAAGTTGTGTATTGCTACTGAGCAAGTGTAATGAACAAGTTTTTAAAATTTGGTATTATCCATTCAAGCTCATTAGATTGATTATTTTTATAAATCTTTTGATAAAACGTGTTTTGGACGTGGAATAAAACATGACACTTTAAATTTTTTTTTACCATTTCAAAATCTCATTGAGCATAAGTTTTTTCTACAATAATAAAATCTTAAATTAAATATTGAAAAATAAAAATTTTGAAATTTTTCACTTATTCAGTTTGGTGGAAGAAGCGATTGACAGCAACGATGTTTGGATCGGATGCCAGCGGGCCAAGGACAAAACTTTGAACAGCGAGTTCCAACTGTTGAACGGCGAATATTTGTTCGCTTCCCGCGCAAACCCGTTTGAACAGCTGCTCTACTATTGGTCGGCTTCAGTGCCACGTGACACCGAGCTCGATCAAGCCGTTGTCATAAGGCACGAGAAAAAAGCGCTCGAAAACTTGCCCAAGTCACAAGAACTTTACGGGCTTTGTGAAATTGGACATTATTGATTTATTCTGTTTTTATTTTTTCTATAAGTTAGTTTTTTCTATAAAATTCAAGCTTGTATCAAATGATTTCTTCTAAAATTGTATAAGATTAAAATTTTAAATTTAGATTTTATAACGATATTTATCGTTTATATTTTGTCTAGTAGTATGTTTGATATATTAAGATATGGATAATTCAACAAATTAGAAATATTCTTTTTTATTAAGCTTTGCATTTTGTTAAACTCCCGAAAACTAAATTTTATTTGTCAAACTTTCAAGTATTGGATTATAACAATTTTATAATTGTGTACTTTGAAAAGTTTCACTTGAAATAAAACTTGTTTTTTTACTTCGTTGTTTACTTATTATATTTTAGTTTTAAAGGTTTGATTTATAATACTAAAGTTATGGAGTGTATAAAGCAAAATTATATTTTTTAAATAATCATAAGTATTTCAAGTTTCTAATATAAACTATAAGCAAATATAAGACTTAAAATAGTTTTCTTAAGGACGCTACAGTTTAAAATAAAAAAGACTATTTTTTATAATCAAATTTACCCAAGGTAAGTATTAAATTTTAATATATGTTTCTTAACATTTTTAAGCTACTTAAAAATGTAGCAGTAAGTAAAGTTTTTGTCTTAGAAAAACAAAAAAGACCTTGTGAGTAATTTTTGTGACAGTTTGTTTTAACTATGACTTAGCATGTTTAAAAATATCACGAAGCAGCAAATATATATATAAATGTAATGAATAAAAACATAAAAAATTAATTGATCTTTTAGGTCAAAAAAAAGCTATGCTGTTTTCTTTAGTCTTAATAAAAAGTGTAATATGTAAAAAAGCAAAAAAAAAAACTTAAGACTTTTTTAAATTGAATAAAAAATAAAAGTTTCTCTAAATTTATTCGAAACGTTTTGAACTTTATAAATAATAGAAGAGTAGAAAAATAAGTTGACTTTTAAGATCATGAAATTATTTTTTAATGTTTTGATATAATCGAAACAAAAAACTTATTATCTATAAAGCAAAAATAAACGTTTAAAATGTTTTTTTAACTGAATACGAACCTTAGGCTCAACTCCTTTATATTATCTCAAAAATGTGTTTAATTTTATAAAGAATACCCATGTAATAAAAATAGATGGGCTCTTATATACAAAAAAATGTAGTTTTTGTTTAATCTTAAAAAAATTTATTATACCTATGAAGTTAGATTATTAAGTTTGTTATCTAAACTTTTTATAAATCATAAGCTCAATTAAGTTTTTTTGAAACGTGTTTATTTTTATAAATATAAACAATTAAAAAATAGTTGAACTTTAGGTCACAAAGTTTTTTTTGATTACTCTATCTAAAAAAATTTGGTACTGAAAAACCAAGAAGTTTGAGCAAGATCTTGTTTGTTAAAATTGAAAAAAATTATAAGTGTAACAGATTAAATTAAAACTGAGTAAAAGTTAAAAAAAAGTTTTCAAAATGCACGAATATCTAAAAGCTTCTCTTTCCCACTATAATAATATTAAAAGTTGTTTATACTCCACCAAGTCGAAAACTACTTAATTTTGTTATAAAATCATGTAAGCTTTTCCTTTTAAAATATAGTTTTACAAAAAAAAATGTTTTTTTATTTTAAGAAAACTAATATATCTTTTAAATATTGAAAAATATAAAATACTCGATATGACAACATTCAAGAAAAAAAAATAAATAAATTCATCAATTTTGTTGTCTACAAAATGTTGAATTGAATTAACAAAATCTTAATTAATGTTTAAAAAAAAGTAAATTTAAACTTATTAATGAAAATATAAGTAATCAAACTAAATAGTAACGCTAAAAAAAATAAGGAATTTTTCTTACTATGACGAAATATACCGATTGAATAAGCAATTAGCAAGGCCTTATAATCGTTCTACATAATGAAAATATGACAAACAATGTTGTCTGCTGTTTTTTTTTTACTTTGAAGTATTTCAAACAACTCATATTGATATTATGAATATTCTTGCAGTACGTTGTAAAAAAGTAGAACGAAAAATATAAATTTGTAAAACTTTACATCGGAAAGCTACGAGAATTAGAATATGGTGTATGTCTAGCTTTTAATGATTTAGTTTCTTAAACTTAGATCGTACATCTTAGAAAATAATTTAGTTAGTGGAACGTCATATACAATGTTTTTTCTAACAAAAATGCCAGCACGGACCAAAAGTTATTTGATTTCGAAGGAAGAGTTCCAGAATTAGTTTACTATACCGCCTCAAACCTACGTGAACATAACGTTTTAATAAAAAAAATGTTTTAGATTTAAAACTCTTTATTTCTGGAAATCTAGCAATTCTGCTGGAAAGAATTATTTAAGCTTCCCGCCAAATTCTTGCGATTCAAAACGAATATTTACAATCTAAATACTTTAACAAACGCCGACACGTATTAAGAAAAAAAGAATACTGAGGATTACCTAAGAAGTTCATTGTAACTTTTATAAGATTCATATACAAACTAGTTTTTAAAAAACGACATTTTATTTTTTCGTAAGATAAAATAGAAAAACGACTTTTAAGATAGTTATTGAAAAAACTTTTGTCAAATTATATTTATGAGTTATGTGAAAAAAAACATTTATTTTAAGTTTCTAACTAAGTTTCGAAAAATAACTGTTAGTATGTTAAATAATGGTTTCAACTGCTGAGCTGACTTTAATAACAAGTTTAGTTGGGTTACAAGTTGTTGAATATTTTATAACATTTTTTTTTATTACAACGATTATTTTCAGGGAAAAAAAAACTTTTCATTAGTTTTTATATTTTACACTTCAAATTTTATGCTTACTTTGCAAATTTTAAGTTGTAACCCAAGACACATTTTACCCAATCTGATTTTTTTCTATAGAAAGTATATTATATTCTTTTTAGTCATTAAAAAACAACAAATTAAAAACTAAAATAAGCGATAGTTTTATAAAACTTATAAATTTTTAAGTTTATTGAAAACGATACAGAAATTGACATTCGGTAATATAGTCAAGGGAACTGATTTATGCTTAAATCTTTAAAAATATCAAAGAATTAAATTAATTAATAAACTCTAAAATTTCTTATACTGTTGATAAATGATTAGAAGAATATCTACACAAGTGACTTGTTGCATTTGCATAAATATTCTGAGTAACTTTTTATTTCTTTTATAACTGTGTTTCTAAAAGTTGGTATAATAGCTTTTAAGAATTTATTTTACTGTATAAGTGCTGGTTAAATTTTTTTGTTAAACGTGTTTAAAATGGAATTTCTATAACTTTTTTTTCGGGTAAATCTCAACGCTTATAACATAAAAAAAGTATTCAAACTAACAAAGTCATAAAAATAAGTTCATAAAAAAATAAACACAAAACTGTTAAATATTTTTAACAAAATTTATTTTTTCACCATTCCTTTATGTTCTTTTCCGAAGAAACGATTTCACCGTTCGGGGACTCCACCCCGGCTGGAAGCGTCGCCAGGTAAACCGGGGCTTCGGCGCCCTGATCGGGCGTCCTCGAGGCCTTCTCCCCGCCTAAGTCCGTCTTCACCCACCCGGGGCACACCGCGTTGATTATGACGTCACTACCCTTCAGCTTCCTGGCCCACACGAAGGTGAGCGCGGACATGCCGACCTTGGAAATTCCGTACGGCTGCTCCAGGAACCCGTCCTCCTTGCAAGTCCCCCTCCGGCAGCTCTCGACGAACTCCTCCATCTTCCCCGTCAGCTCCTCCTCCGTCAGCGTCTCCCTCCTGAAGAACTTTTGGTTCTCCTCGCTCAACTGCTTGAGGTACATGATGTTCAAAGTGCTGGACACGTTGACGATCCTGCCACCCTTCCTCACAATAGGAAACAGGATCCTGCTGATGTCGACGGTTCCAGTGTAGTTCGTCCTCACGCAGTCCTCCGCCTTTTTCACTAGCGGCGTCGCGTCGGTCGAGTTGTACGCGATGCCCGCGTTGTTCACGATGACGTCGATGCCCCCGTACTGTGACGTCATGAAGCTTTTGAGCCGCTCGATGCTCTTGACGTCGCAAACGTCCAATTCGTGGAACTGGGGGTAGAGTCCCTCTCTCTCAAGGGTCTTCACCGCCTCCCTGCCGCGCTGCTCGTTCCTGGACAGAATGAAGACGTCCCCGTCGAACTTCTGGCATGGCCCCCTGACGATGGCGAGCCCGATGCCCTTGTTGGAACCCGTTACTATGGCAACATTTGTCATAATTTTCTCGTGTTTAAAATTTATCTGTCTTAATTTAATTTTTTTGATATTACATTTATTAATAATAATATTTTCATTATTATCATAGTATGTAATACTAAATACTTTTAAAAAAAGAAAAGCAAAGTACATGTTGGAAAAATATATTATTTAACATGTTTTACTAACTAGTATGCTAATTAAATGTTTTATACTATTGCTTCAAAAAGGAACAAAATTTTCAAAAGTACTGTGAATAGTCAGTTTGACTGTTAAAATATTACATCATATAACTTTTTTATGTAAAGTTACTAATTTTCGCGCGAATGAAAGTTACTATGAATAAAAATTTGTGCATAAAGCATTGAGTCCAATAAACGTGTAAATAAGTGTTTATACTTAACACATACTATTTATTTAAATATGTAAAATTTTGAAATTTATGCTACAACAAAAAAGAGTTGTTTTATTTTTGTATTAAATATAAATATTAAAACAGTTGTAAATAATTTTGAGATTTGTTCAGCATAGTTAGTTTGTTTTCAGGCAAAATTGTAATCTAACTGAATTTGTAAGTAATATATGTATTTAATAAAACTTTTTACGAACCGTCTCAATTTTACACACAAAACACTTTGAAAGGTCTTCTGTTTATTTATATAAACATTGTAAATCGTGTTTGAAAAATAAACTACGAACTGATGGTAAAACTAACTAAGTTAATTAAGTTTGAATTTTGAACAAAAAAAGCTTAGTTTACTTAACTTAAAAACTTGTAAGTCACTTTCATGTATATTTGTTTACAACTATTGTCAATATATAAAAATGAAAAGGCAGCACTTGTTGGTTATAAGTAAATAACTTAAAACCAGTGAATGTTGGTGGATCATAAACTAAATGTTATGTTTAGTCTTGCTGTCTGAAGCCAGATTGTCAGTCAGACTTTTCTATACGCTTTACATTAAGACGGGCCAACACTCTAGGGTTTTTCAAATATATAGTTTTATCATTTATGTTAACTTTGCGTAACAAAACACAAACTAATTTTTTACTAAAGTAAAGTATTATTAAAAGCTTGTAAACTGGACACTATTTAAATTTGAAAAGTAGATACAAATAAATAAAAATCAGAGTCAATACGCTCAACGATTTAATTATAAAAAATTGATTTACTTTTTGTAACTAAAAAAATATTCACTTAACTAGTCTAAACGGCAAGTGCAAAATAAATAAGTTGTGAAATTGCCTAGCTAACCAACTTTCGGTTATAAACGAAATAAAAACAAGCAAGTCGATTAAATTAATGTTTCATCTTTTACTGATTCTAAAGAAATTTCTGTTGTAATTAAAAGGTTTTTTTTTTTATCAAAAATTTCTTCACAATTTTCCAACACAAACTACTATACAAATGTTGAAAAATACGCCACCGGCTGGACTCGATCTCGGTCCACCCGAATGGGAATTTTCGTTTTAACCACTCGACCATCAAGGTTGTTTTAATTAAATCTTGTAACGATTATATACTTAATTTTTATCATCATGTTATGAATATTTGTTACTTTACTATCACATAAAACCCATTAGATAATGAACAATTTTCTCTGATACAAGGAGATTTTTTCAAATAAGAACTCTTATTTTGTGAAATAAAGCGACATTAAAAAAAAAGTATTTAAGCACAGACTAAACTCCTCTAAGTTAAGCCAGTTAATGTTATTCTTTTGAAAACTTAATACACATATTTACAATAGGAATTTTTGTATACAATTATTTTTTTTGTTTACAATCATATTCTAAACTGAGAAAACAAAATACTTAATTTTTATAGTATAAAATAAAAGCCGAAAAAGTGGTTGATGGCTACAGCGAACAAACAACTTTGTGGTTATTGCAATATAAACATATTAATTGAAATACATACTGAAATATGGAATTACAAGTAAAAACTAAACAGATACTTATTAGTATAACAATTATAATAATATACAGTGTAATTGTTGCTCGACACTTCTTTTACAAATAGTTAAAGAACATCTTTCTTCAAGTGTTAATTAATAGAATTCTGTCATAAAATTACATTAGCCAATTCACTAACAGTATAAATAACATATAAGTATGTAAACTTTCTTTCATTTCAAAATTATTTGTTATGATTCTATTAACAATAATATGAATGTGTTGAAAGCTAAGTTTAGTAGGTTTATCTTAGTTATGGTAATGAAAACTTTATTTTAAGGTAGTTATAAAGTTGAATTTTTTAAAAAACTAAACTTATACTTCTTAAACTTATACTTTTCAAAACTTCATACTGAAAAAAAAAGTTTTGTACAGATGAACTAAAGCTTTGTCAAAGGTTAATAGACTAAAACAGAAACGATTTACTACTTGCGATTTTTTAAAAGCTGAAAATTAGCTTAAGTTATGTAGTAAAAACAGTTTGATATAAGTAATTTTTCTTTGATAAAGTTGTTTTTTACCTTGAGACAAATACTTCTAAACAAATAGATAACTTTAAGTGTAAAACCAGTACTTAATCAAAAATAAATCAATAGATTTATTCATTTTATTGAATTTTTTTTGAAAACTTGTAATCTAAAATTTAATAAAAATATCAACTTTCATTGCTTCAAGTTCTTGAACTTTTTGTATTAAACAATTAATCAGCTTGAATTCATACTATATTATTTACAAAATAAAGTAATTTATTTTAGGCAAGTGATACAGAGTCAATTTTTTAATAATACAGATTATTTTATTTTATTTAATGTTTGAGCAATGTTTTTGTAATATTGATTTTCATAAGGACAATATACTTGTTTTGCAATAAACTTAAAACTTTTATAATGTTTGGAAATCTCCTTTGAAAATATTTTTCCGTGGTGAAATAAAAAATTAAAACTAGTCTAATGTTATTTTTTCTTAAAAATAAATTGCTTTTTAAGCTTATCAATGGAAGAATTTTTTTTAAGAAAGTTTTTAAAGTGAAAATATTGTTAAAAAATATTTTCAAAAAGTTCTATACAATAGTAAGTAACTTAAAAAAAACTTATAATGAAAATGCAGTTTGTAAGCTATTAAATAAACTAAGCAAGGAAAAATATGTCTCAAACAATATTATATAAATAACAAAACTTTCAATCTTAAGTAATGTTGTACTTTACTAAACTTATTTACCTAGTAACTTTAATTTTTGTTTTAGAACTTTATCGTAAAAGAGATATTGTTTTAAATAAATTACAAATGAATTAACATTAATGTTAATCAAATATTTTAAACTCTACTTACAAGGAAAATGATTGTAAAAAACTTTTTGATTTTTTTTTTGTGTTTTGACATTAAAAAATATTTGTAAAATATTTTTGCTGTGTATTAGTAAAAACCGTTAGCTTAAACAACTTTGTTTAACTATTTAATTAAAAATCTAGAGCATCAATTAAAAACTAAATGTCACAAAGCTAATTTTTTCGTAAAAAATATGTAAAAACTTTTAATGCTCGTTTTGACCTAAAACTACGAAAAAAATCGTTTAAAAGGGTGTGATTTTTTTGAAATTTATATTTCTTTATCTTTTTTAATATTAATTTTAGAGTAGAGTATTAGCTATCGTTATTATTATTATCGTTATTTTAAGATAAAAAATATTTTACCTTATAGTAAATAAGATTCATACCAAAGATAGTTATACAATGTTATTTAACTTCTAAATTTATAGTTGTTTGAATTAAGATAACTCAGTTTTAAGAAATATTCTGTTAATTTTCAAAATACTTTTTGATTACGAGAATCTAATAAAAAAAAAACAAAGATTTTATAGTGTAAGCTTTACGCGGTTAAACTTTACAGATTCGATTTCATTTTAACATTTTTATAAAAAATGAATTAAGTCTCTACTAAATAGTTTTTTGGACCTGGTTTGAAATTGTAAAGTTTTAAAATTCTGAAGTTGACTCAAGCTTGACAAAGATAAACACAAGTTTGTAAACATTTGGAGGGAAAATTTATAAGAACTGAAGAAACAGGTTTGTAATTTTATATTATTTATATTTACAGGGTTGCAACTTTACCTGAAAACCTGGAATTTGACAATTTAGGCAACAAAACCTAGAATTAGAGAATTTTTGAAAAAGTCCTGGAATTTTGAACAAAAATCACTAAAAAACCTGGAATTTTAAACAATTTTTACATGTTAAATAGAAAAATTTTGATTTGACAGAAAAAATTCTACCTTATAAAAAAAAGTTTTTTGTCATTATCAAAATTTTTTTTATTAAAAAGAACATTTAAATTAGCTTTACCATATCTTTGCAATATTTTTATACTATTTAACACATTTTTCACCTCAAACTTAATTTTAAACTAAAAATAGACCCTAAAATGTGTACTTTTAAAAAACTGAAAGAAATTTTGAAAACCTGGAAAGAATTTTGAAAAAAAAGTGGCAACCCTGAGTTTAAAAAAAATGGTCATGCTTAGCTTTAGGTGAGAACCTTTAGTTCAATATACAGGAAATTCTCAGCTTTATTTTCAATGATATTCAATTTTATTTTGAAATTTATTCGTATTAACTATTTATATTACTGAATGTAATTTTACCTGGCATTTTTGGTGACTTTTCAACAAAGCAACTTTTCTAATAACAAGGTTTTTGTATTCTTTTTTGTACTCTAATAACAAAAATTTTATTAAAGTTAGTTTTAATTAAACATCAAAATCAACTTTTTCTGTGAAATAATTGGTAGTTACCTGGCATGATGTTGCATTAATATCGAACTGAATCTATATATTGAAAATAACCATAGTTTTAGGCTAAATATGACATTTCATAAAAAATAGAAAATAAAATCAAACTTCTTATTTTTCATAAAGTAATAAAACTTGATTATGCTATGATGCTATGAGCATGATATTGCTATGATTTAACATTATAAATCAATCATATCAATACAATGTTTATTTATTATATCACTATAAATCTATAAAAAGAATTGACTAAATGTTTAGTTTTATTAGTTTATTAGAAACATATTTTATTCTACTTATGTATTTATAAAGCTTGGTTAAAATAAAGTATCTTTTAAGAATATACTAAGCTTTAAACATAGTTTTCAGCCTAAAGTTATGGTTAAAATGAACATTGAAATTAATCTAATTTCAGTTTGATATTGGTGCGACAGTAGTTAGTTACTAAATATTTTTACCTATTTTAAATTCCAAATATTATGATTTTTTAAAGTATACAAGATTATTTAAAAGTATTTTTACAGTTTTCACCTTTAAGTACATAAATTTTCAAGTTTATGATAATCTCAGGCTGAATCATAAAGATATTGAGTAAAATTTTTCAGGCTAGTTAAAACATTTTTGATAGTGTTTGCTTACATATTTGTAGTAGAATTACATTATCTTTTTATTAATATAGCATTGTTTAAAAAAACATCTTTTATTTTAGATTTAAAGTTATATAAAAAAAGACAAGAAAAATTTAAAACATAGTTCTAAAAAGCCAGTGGCCATCCTATTAAGACATAAATTTCAGACATTAAAGGGTTAAAACATTTTGTCATTAGGTTATTTTTAGTAGCTCTTCTCATTATATAGTTTTTATGATAAGTTTTTAATTTTAAACAATATATTAATATTATCAATTGGTTAATATTAAAACTACTGCAAATCCACTGCTCTAATACCATTTATGACTAATAATTTAAACAAATTTATTACTATATAATTTTAGACTTAAAATAAAGGTTGATGACAATATTAATATTTATATAAGTTAAAAAAAAAGGTATAATAGGATAATGTAATTACATAGAGTTGCACTGTTGTTTTGTATTTTGTTTTTATTACCTAGGATGATTTCCACCAATATCAAGCTGAAATTGTATTGTATTCGATGTCTTTTTAAAACAATTTTAGAATAAGAATTTATATTTTATACATACAAAAATCAATTAAACTTATTTATCATAAACTAATAAAACTGAAATATTTGATCACTTTTATTTATAATGTAAAGCGATTATATAAATGAATTAGTTTATTTCGATTACAATAATACTGTGATATAAAATCCATTAAATATTTTAGTATGTAATTAATTTAATTATTTCTCTTTAATAATGTAACTAGTTTAAAACAAAGTATCTTTTTAGATTAAACATAATAGGCTTAAAACATTGATATTTAGCTTAAAAGTGTGGTAAAATAGTTATCGAATATAGTATAATTTCAGCTTGATATTAGTGCGACATCACCCTAGGTCAGGGGTTGGCAGGTCAAAAAAGGAACGTTTTTTATGTGATTTGAAAAACACTTTTAAACAAAATTTTTTGAATATTAAAAATTTAGGCGATAGATAATCTTTTAAAGATAACACTGAAATTTAATTTTTGTTTTTTGAGAATATTAATATATCAAACTAGTTGAAAAAAAAAAGTTTAATGCGGATCGCGGACCGCAGTTTGCCAACCCCTGCCCTAGATAGTTACTCATATTTATAGTAGAATTGCATTATCTTTTTATTAATATAGTACTGTTTAAAAAACAATTTAGTTTTAGATTTAAAGTTATATAAAAATGACAAGAGAAGTTTTAAAATCCTGGCAGAAAGTCTAAAAATTTAAAAGATAGTTCTGTAAAGTTAGTTGCAATCCTGTTTAGACATAAATTTGGATTTTATTTGTCATTAGGTTATTTTAGGTATCTCTTTTCATTATACAGTTTTTATGATAAGTTTCTAATTTTAAACAATATAATAATATTATCAGTTGGTTAATGACAAAACTACTGCAGATCCACTGCTCTAATACCATTTATGACTAATAATTTAAACAAATTTATTACTATATAATTTTGGACTTTAAATAAAGGTTGATGACAGTATTAATATTTAAATAAGTTGAAAAAAAAGGAATAAAAGGATAATGTAATTACATAGAGTTGCACTGTTGTTTTGTATTTTGTTTTTATCTGTCTTTACTAGTTTTGGTAATTACCTAGGATGATGTCCACCAATATCAAGCTAAATTTATATTAAATTCGATGTCTTTTTTAACTATAATTTTAACATAAAAGTTTCTACTATATATACACAAAAGTATAATTTAATTTATTTATTATCAACTAATAAAACTAAAGTATTTGATCTTTTTTATTTACAATATCAAGCGATTATATAAATGAAATAATTTGTATCAATTAAGATATTGTAAAATGAAATCGATTAAATATTTAAGTATGTAATAATTTATTATTATTCATACTATTAATTTTTGTAGCCAGTTTGAAACAAAGTATCTTTTTAAATTAAACATAACAGGTTTAAAACATTGATTTTTAGCTTAAAAATGTGGTTAAAAAAACGTTGAATATAGTATATATTTCAGCTTGATATTGGTGCAACATCATCCTAGGTAGTTACCCTAATTTCATTTTACTAATTTTAAAAATTGAAAGGAATATTTAAGATTTGTTAGAATAAATTAAAAAAATTTAATTAGTTGCTTTAAAAAAACTCAAAATGAAAGTGTAAATCTGTGCCAACAAGGTATTTGAAATTTAGTTACATAGATTACTATATTTGTGTTTTAAATGATTTTTTTTTAGTTGAGAAAACATAATGACACGTACAGAAGTTTTAAAAGTAATTTGCTGATTGGAAATAGGACCAGTAAAAATTCATTTTGAACGAATTTATATTATTGCCATTGTGTACTAATGGTTAAATAAATTGTTCGTACAGAATGGCTCAAGTAAAACACCTTAATACTAACAGCCTTAAGGAATTGAGCAGTGCTTTTTGGAATCAGTTATATTCATGAATGAAGACGATGAAGCACTTTCGGACGCATTCGAGATAATTCACCCTGAAAATGTTGTACCAGGATGCGAAAGAGCGTCGCTGTACATTTACGGTAGGATTGGTTAAATACAGAACTTTCCATTAATTTTTAGACAAATTACTTATTTTAAAAAATTATATAGTATGGTCTATTACAAAAGATAACTCTTTATAGTTTTAAATATATAAATCAAAGTTAACCATTATAACTATTCTGAAATAAGTTAATAACTAATACATTAAAAACATATAATTAAATTACCAGACAAATTAATTAGTTTTGTATAATTATTTATATTTTGGTTGTTTACAAAAAACTTTTGTTCGCTTTTTCGATTAGTTTTTCTCAATAAAGCAGCAGTATTTTACTGAGTACAGCTTGATACTTTTTATCTACCTTGCTCTTTATTTCTTTTAACGTTTGTTATTGCTTGTAATCAAGTACTCTCAAATCTACTTACAGGTTTGCCACTTTATCTGATAATATAAAAAAACCTGGAGTTTTGAAGAAAAATCACCAAAAAACATGGAATTTTAAACAATTTTTACATGTTATGTCGAAAATTCTTGATATGACGCAAAAAAATTATCATATAGATTTTTTTTTGGTCATCATCAAATTTAAAAACACATTTAAAGTAGCTTAACCGTATGTTTTCAATGTTTTTATACTATTTAACACAGTTTTTACCTTAAACTCAATTTTAAACTAAAGATAAACCCAAAAATGTGCACTGTTAAAAACCTGGAGGAAATTCTGAAAACCTGGATATTTTGTTTTAAATAACTGATAACTCGGTACTAACTAACTATTAACTCATCAAGATCCGCCTTTACTGCGTTGTTAAACTAAGATGGTTTTTATATCGTTAGTGATTGTTTCAAAATTTATTTGTTAAGAAAAAGCCGTTTGCTTATTGATAATGTCAATAAATGATGAAAACTTTGTGAGTAAAGAGTTTAGTTTGTAACTTGTTAGACAGTTTATTTCTGAGCTCTAAAGCTTTTTTGATTGAACAAAATTATTTAACTGTCTGAAATTATAATATCTGGAATTTGTTCTGACCCCGGATTTACGGCTTACTTGAATTTATACATCTATTTTAAGGTATAAATGGTTTAGTTAAATACATTTTTGTGACGTCATAATTCAGATTACTTCCTCAGTTTTCGATATCAGTCGCTTTCTTTTTTGGACTTGTATCTTTTTTATGGTGTCATATTAACGGTGTTGTTTTTGAGAAAAACTCAAATTATTTTTATTCTATCTTTCAGAAAACTCGAAAATGTAAATAATCAAGAATAAGTTTTTGAATAATTCAGTAGTTACACTGGTTTTTGCATTTTTAAACATTTGTCTGTGTTTTTTAATTAACTGTAATTGATTATACATACAAGACACGGCTTTATTACATTTTATAAAAATAAGTTTTCTAATTAAAAAAAAATCAAAATGGAAGAATAAATCTGTGTCAACAAGGTATTTGAGATTTAGTTACATAGATTACTATATTTGTGTTTTAAATGATTTTTTTTAGTTGAGAAAACATAATGACACGTACAGAAGTTTTAAAAGTAATTTGCTGATTGGAAATAGGACCAGTAAAAATTCATTTTGAACGAATTTATATTATTGCCATTGTGTACTAATGGTTTAATAAATTGTGTATACAATCTGGCTTAAGTAAAACACCTTAATACTAACAGCCTGAAGGAATTGAGCAGTGCTTTTTGGAATCAGTTATATTCATGAATGAAGACGATGAAGCACTTTCGGACGCATTCGAGATAATTTACCCTGAAAATGTTGTACCAGGATGCGAAAGAGCGTCGCTGTTCATTAACGGTAGGATTGGTTAAATACAGAACTTTCTATTAATTTTTAGACAAATTAATTTTTAATTAACGTCTAAAACATTAAAATAATATATTATTTAGTATAACCTATTACAAAAGATAATTGTTTATAGTTTTAAATATATAAATCAATGTTAACCATTATAACTATTCTGAAATAAGTTAATAAAAAATACATTAAAAACATATAATTAAATTACCACACTAGATAGTTTTGTATAATTATTTATCTTTTGGTTGTTTACAAAAATCTTTTGTTCGCTTTTCGATTAGTTTTTCTCAATAAAGCAGCAGTATTTTACTGAGTACAGCTTGATACTTTTTATCTATCTTGCTCAATATTTCTTTTTAACGTTTGTTATTGCTTGTAATCAAGTACTCTCAAATCTACTTACAGGTTTGCCACTTAGTCTGATAATATAGAAAAACCTGGGATTTTGAAGAAAAATCACCAAAAAAACATGAAATTTTAAACAATTTTTACATGTTATGTCGAAAAATCTAGATATGACGCAAAAAAATTATCATATAAATAATTTTTTGGTCATCATCAAAAATTTCCATTCAAAATCACATTTAAAGTAGCTTAACCGTTATTTTCAATGTTTTTATACTTATTAACAAAGTTTTTACGTTAAACTCAATTTTAAACTTAAAATAGACCGAAAAATGTGCACTGTTAAAAACCTGGAGGAAATTCTGAAAACCTGGATATTTTGTTTTAAATAACTGATAACTCTGTACTAACTAACTATTAACTCATCAAGATCCGCCTTTACTGCGTTGTTAAACTAAGATGGTTTTTATATCGTTAGTGATTGTTTCAAAATTTATTCGTTAAGAAAAAGCCGTTTGCTCATTGATAATGTCAATAAATGATGAAAACTTTGTGAGTAAAGAGTTTAGTTTGTAACTTGTTAGACAGTTTATTTCTGAGCTCTAAAGCTTTTTTGATTGAACAAAATTATTTAACTGTCTGAAATTATAATATCTGGAATTTGTTCTGACCCCGGATTTACGGCTTACTTGAATTTATACATCTATTTTAAGGTATAAATGGTTTAGTTAAATACATTTTTGTGACGTCATAATTCAGATTACTTCCTCAGTTTTCGATATCAGTCGCTTTCTTTTTTGGACTTGTATCTTTTTTATGGTGTCATATTAACGGTGTTGTTTTTGAGAAAAACTCAAATTATTTTTATTCTATCTTTCAGAAAACTCGAAAATGTAAATAATCAAGAATAAGTTTTTGAATAATTCAGTAATTACACTGGTTTTTGCATTTTTAAACATTTGTCTGTGTTTTTTAATCAACTGTAATTGATTATACATACAAGACACGGCTTAATTACATTTTATAAAAATAAGTTTTCTAATTAAAAAAAATCAAAATTGAAGAATAAATCTGTGTCAACAAGGTATTTGAGATTTAGTTACATAGATTACTATATTTGTGTTTTAAATGATTTTTTTTAGTTGAGAAAACATAATGACAGGTACAGAAGTTTTAAAAGTAATTTGCTGATTGGAAATAGGACCAGTAAAAATTTATTTTGAACTAATTTATATTATTGACATTGTGTACTAATGGTTTAATAAATTGTGTCTACAATCTGGCTCAAGTAAAACACCTTAATACTAACAGCCTGAAGGAATTGAGCAGTGCTTTTTGGAATCAGTTATATTCATGAATGAAGACGATGAAGCACTTTCGGATGCATTCGAGATAATTCACTTTGAAAACGTTGTACCAGGATCCGAAAGAGCGTCGCTGTACATTTACGGTAGGATTGGTTAAATACAGAACTTACCATTAGTTTTTAGACAAATTACTTATTTAAATAACGTCTAAAACATTAAAATAATATATTATTTAGTATAACCTATTACAAAAGATATTTGTTTATAGTTTTAAATATATAAATCAAAGTTAACCATTAAAACTATTCTGAAATAAGTTAATAAAACATACATTGAAAACATATAAATAAATTACCACACAAGATAGTTTTGTATAGTTATTTATTTTTTGGTTTTTTACAAAAATCTTTTGTTCGTTTTTTCGATTAGTTGTTCTCAATATAGCAGCAGTATTTTAATGAGTACAGCTTGATAACTTTTTATCTATCTTGCTCAATATTTCATTTTAACGTTTGTTATTGCTTGTAATTAAGTACTCTCAAATCTACTTACAGGTTTGCCTGTTTATCTGATAATATAGAAAAACCTGGAATTTTGAAGAAAAATCACCAAAAAACCTGAAATTTTAAACAATTTTTACATGTTATGTCGAAAATTCTTGATATGACTCAATAAAATTATAATTTTTTAATAAATAAATAAATAATAAATAAATAATAAATAATAAATAATTTTTTAGTCATCATCAAAAATTTCCATTCAAAATCACATTTAAAGTAGCTTAACCGTTATTTTCAATGTTTTTATACTTATTAACAAAGTTTTTACGTTAAACTCAAATTTAAACTTAAAATAGACCGAAAAATGTGCACTGTTAAAAACCTGGAGGAAATTCTGAAAACCTGGATATTTTGTTTTAAATAACTGATAACTCTGTACTAACTAACTATTAACTCATCAAGATCCGCCTTTACTGCGTTGTTAAACTAAGATGGTTTTTATATCGTTAGTGATTGTTTAAAAATTTGTTCTTTAAGAAAAAGTCTTTTGTTACACTGATAATGTCAAAAAATGATGAAAATATTGTGAGTAAATAGTTTAGTTTGTATTTTGTTAGACAGTTTATTTCTGAGCTCTAAAGCTTTTTTGATTTAACTGTTAGAAATTATAATATCTGGAATTTGTTCTGACCCCGGATTTACGGCTTACTTGAATTTCTACATCTATTTTAAGGTATTATTGGTTTAGTTAAATACATTTATGTGATGTCATAGTTCAGAATACTTCCTCAGTTTTCGATATCAGTCGCTTTCTTTTTGGGACTTGTATCTTTTTTATGGTGTCATATTAACGGTGTTGTTTTGAGAAAAACTCAAATTATTTTCATTCTATATTTCAGAAAACTCGAATATGTAAATAATCAAGAATAAGTTTTTGAATAATTCAGTAGTTAAACTGGTTTTTGCATTTTTAAACATTTGTCTGTCTTTTTTAGTCAACTGTAATTGATTAGACATACACGACACGGCATAATTACATTTATAAACATTAGTTCTGTAATTTAAAAAAAATCAAAATGGAAGAATAAATCTGTGTCAACAAGGTATTTGAAATTTAGCATGATTTTTTTAGTTTAGAAAACATAATAACACGTACAGAAGTTTTAAAAGTAATTTAATGATTAGAAATTAATCATTTTGAACGAATTTGTATTATTGCCATTGTGTACTAATGGTTTAATAAATTGTGTGTACAATCTGGCTCAAGTAAAACACCTTAATACTAACAGCCTGAAGGAATTGAGCAGTGCTTTTTGGAATCAGTTATATTCATGAATGAAGACGATGAAGCACTTTCGGACGCATTCGAGATAATTTACCCTAAAAATGTTGTACCATGATGCGAAAGAGCGTCACTGTACATTTACGGTAGGATTGGTTAAATACAGAACTTTCCATTAATTTTTAGACAAATAACTTATTTAAAAAAATATAATATAGTGTGGTCTATTACAAAAGATAACTCTATATAGTTTTAAATATATAAACCAAATTTAACCATTATAACTATCCTGAAATAAGTTAATAAAAAATACGTTAAAAACATATAAATCAAATTACCACACTAGATAGTTTTGTACAATTATTTATTCTTGGTTGTAAACAAAAAACTTTTGTTCGCTTTTTCGATTAGTTTTTCTCAATAAAGCAGCAGTATTTTACTGAGTACAGCTTGGTACTTTTTATCTATCTTGCTCAATATTTCATTTTAACGTTTGTTATTGCTTGTAATCAAGTACTCTCAAATCTACTTACAGGTTTGCCACTTTATCTGATAATATAGAAAAACCTGGAATTTTGAAGAAAAATCACCAAAAAACCTGGAATTTTAAACAATTTTTACATGTTATGTCGAAAAATCTTGATATAACGCAAAAAAATTATCATATAGAATTTTTTTTGGTCATCATCAAAATTAAAAACACATTTAAAGTAGCTTAACCGTATGTTTTCAATGTTTTTATATATTTAACGCAGTTTTTACCTTAAATTCTATTTAAAACTAAAAATAGACCGAAACATGTGTACTTTTCAAAACTTGGAGGAAATTCTGAAAACCTGGATATTTTTTTTTTAAATGACTGATAGCTCTGTACTAACTAACTAATAGCTCATCAAGATCCGCCTTTACTGCGTTGTTAAACTAAGATGGTTTTTATATCGTTAGTGATTGTTTAAAAATTTTTCTTTAAGAAAAAGCCGTTTGTTCATTGATAATGTCAATAAATTATAAAAACTTTGTGAGTAAATAGTTTGGTTTGTATTTTTTTAGACAGTTTATTTCTGAGCTCTAAAGCTTTTTTGATTGAACAAAATTATTAAACTGTCTGAAATTATAATATCTGGAATTTGTTCTGACCCCGGATTTACGGCTTACTTGAATTTCTACATCTATTTTAAGGTATTATTGGTTTAGTTAAATACATTTTTGTGATTTAATAGTTCAGAATACTTCCTCAGTTTTCGATATCAGTCGCTTTCCTTTTGGGACTTGTATCTTTTTTATGGTGTCATATTAACGGTGTTGTTTTTGAGAAAAACTCAAATTATTTTCATTCTATATTTCAGAAAACTCGAAAATGTAAATAATCAAGAATAAGTTTTTGAATAATTCAGTAGTTAAACTGGTTTTTGCATTTTTAAACATTTGTCTGTCTTTTTTAGTCAACTGTTTTTGATTATACATACACGACACGGCATAATTACATTTTATAAACATTAGTTCTGTAATTAAAAAAAAAATCAAAATGGAAGAATAAATCTGTGTCAACAAGGTATTTGAAATTTAGCATGATTTTTTTAGTTTAGAAAACATAATAACACGTACAGAAATTTTAAAAGTAATTTAATGATTAGAAATTAATCATTTTGAACGAATTTGTATTATTGCCATTGTGTACTAATGATTTAATAAATTGTGTGTACAATCTGGCTCAAGTAAAACACCTTAATACTAACAGCCTGAAGGAATTGAGCAGTGCTTTTTGGAATCAGTTATATTCATGAATGAAGACGATGAAGCACTTTCGGACGCATTCGAGATAATTTACCCTGAAAATGTTGTACCAGGATCCGAAAGAGTGTCGCTGTACATTTACGGTAGGATTGGTTAAATACAGAACTTTCCATTAAATTTTAGACAAATAACTTATTTAAATAACGTTTAAAACATTGAAATAGTATATTATTTAGTATAACCTATTATAAAAGCTAATTGTTTATAGTTTTAAATATATAAACCAAATTTAACCATTATAACTATCCTGAAATAGGTTAATAAAAAATACATTAAAAACATATAAATCAAATTACCACACTAGATAGTTTTGTATAATTATTAATTTTTTGGTTGTAAACAAAAAACTTTTGTTCGCTTTTTCGATTAGTTTTTCTCAATAAAGCAGCAATATTTTACTGAGTACAGCTTGGTACTTTTTATCTATCTTGCTCAATATTTCATTTTAACGTTTGTTATTGCTTGTAATCAAGTACTCTCAAATCTACTTACAGGTTTGCCACTTTATCTGATAATATAGAAAAACCTGTAATTTTGAAGAAAAATCACCAAAAAACCTGGAATTTTAAACAATTTTTACATGTTATGTCGAAAAATCTTGATATAACGCAAAAAAATTATCATATAGAATTTTTTTTGGTCATCATCAAAATTAAAAACACATTTAAAGTAGCTTAACCGTATGTTTTCAATGTTTTTATATATTTAACGCAGTTTTTACCTTAAATTCTATTTAAAACTAAAAATAGACCGAAACATGTGTACTTTTCAAAACTTGGAGGAAATTCTGAAAACCTGGATATATTATTTTAAATGACTGATAGCTCTGTACTAACTAACTATTAGCTCATCAAGATCCGCCTTAACTGCGTTGTTAAACTAATATGGTTTTTATATCGTTAGTGATTGTTTCAAAATTTTTCTTTAAGAAAAAGCCGTTTGTTCATTGATAATGTCAATAAATGATGAAAACTTTGTGAGTAAATAGTTTGGTTTGTATTTTATTAGACAGTTTATTTCTGAGCTCTAAAGCTTTTTTGATTGAACAAAATTATTAAACTGTCTGAAATTATAATATCTGGAATTTGTTCTGACCCCGGATTTACGGCTTACTTGAATTTCTACATCTATTTTAAGGTATTATTGGTTTAGTTAAATACATTTTTGTGATGTCATAGTTCAGAATACTTCCTCAGTTTTCGATATCAGTCGCTTTCTTTTTGGGACTTGTATCTTTTTTATGGTGTCATATTAACTGTGTTGTATTTGAGAAAAACTCAAATTATTTTCATTCTATATTTCAGAAAACTCGAAAATGTAAATAATCAAGAATAAGTTTTTGAATAATTCATTAGTTAAACTGGTTTTTGCATTTTTAAACATTTGTCTGTCTTTTTTAGTCAACTGTAATTGATTATACATACACGACACGGCATAATTACATTTTATAAACATTAGTTCTGTAATTAAAAAAAAATCAAAATGGAAGAATAAATCTGTGTCAACAAGGTATTTGAAATTTAGCTTGATTTTTTTAGTTTAGAAAACATAATAACACGTACAGAAGTTTTAAAAGTAATTTAATGATTAGGAATTAATCATTTTGAACGAATTTGTATTATTGCCATTGTGTACTAATGATTTAATAAATTATGTGTACAATCTGGCTCAAGTAAAACACCTTAATACTAACAGCCTGAAGGAATTGAGCAGTGCTTTTTGGAATCAGTTATATTCATGAATGAAGACGATGAAGCACTTTCGGACGCATTCGAGATAATTTACCCTGAAAATGTTGTACCAGGATGCGAAAGAGCGTCGCTGTACATTTACGGTAGGATTGGTTAAATACAGAACTTTCCATTAACTTTTAGACAAATTACTTATTTAAATAACGTTTAAAACATTAAAATAATATATTATTTAGTATAACCTATTACAAAAGATAATTGTTTTAGTTTTAAATATATAAACCAAAGCTAACCATTATAACTATTCTAAAATAAGTTAATAACGAATACATTAAAAACATATAAATTAAATTACCACACTAGATTGTTTTGTATAGTTATATATTTTTTGGTTGTTTACGAAAAACTTTTGTTCGCTTTTTTGATTAGCTTTGCTCAATAAAACAGCAGTATTTTATTGATTACAGCTTGATACTTTTTATCTACCTTACTCTTTATTTCTTTTTAACATTTGTTATTGCTTGTAATCAAGTACTCTCAAATCTACTTACAGAGTTGCCATTTTACCCGGAATTTTGAATAAAAATCACTAAAAAACCTGAAATTTTAATTAATTTTTACATGTTAAGTAGAAATATTTATCATATGAATAATGTTTTGGTCATCATCAAATTTTTTTATTCATAAACACATTTAAAGTAGTTTTATAGTATATTTTCAATGTTTTTATACTATTTAACACAGTGTTTTACCTTAAACTCAATTTAAAACTAAAGATAGACCGAAACATGTGTACTTTTCAAAACTTGGAGGAAATTCTGAAAACCTGGATATATTATTTTAAATGACTGATAGCTCTGTACTAACTAACTATTAGCTCATCAAGATCCGCCTTTAATGCGTTGTTAAACTAAGATGGTTTTTATATCGTTAGTGATTGTTTCAAAATTTATTCTTTAAGAAAAAGCCGTTTGCTCATTAATAATGTCAATAAATGATGAAAACTTTGTGAGTAAATAGTTTGGTTTGTATTTTATTAGACAGTTTATTTCTGAGCTCTAAAGCTTTTTTGACGGAACAAAATTATTTAACTGTCTGAAAGAATAATAACAGAAATTTGTTCTGATCCCGGATTTACGGCTTACTTGAATTTCTTTATCTAATTTAAGGTATCATTGGTTTAGTTAAATACATTTTTGTGACGTCATAATTCAGAATACTTCTTCAGTTTTTGATATCTATAGTTTTCTTTTTTGGTTTTAAATCTTTTCTAAGATGTCGTTTTAATGGTGTTGATTTTTAGAAAAAATTATTTTCTTTTTCAGGATGAATGTGAATTTTTATTCAATATCCTTATTTTTCTACGTTTAATTTTCGATAATATATCCCTTTTTCTACAGTATTTGTTTTTAACGTAGTAATTTAGTTCAAGTTTTTTATTATAGAACCAACTAACACGTTTGATGTACTTTTAGTTAATATTGGTGATGAAAAAAACTTTTGTTACTCAAGTTTTTGTAGTTTTATATGGTTGTCTGAACTCAGTGAATACCGCTTGTTCTGTATTTATTTCCTTTCAACAACAACAAATAATATTTCTCTATTGTATTTGGTTAGAATCTTTTACAGAACCTTGAAATTGATCTTTATTTGACTTTTGTTCTTCTTAAAATTATTTTATATAGTTGTAAATTTATGCAAAGCTGGTTTGTGTTGACCTATCAATTTTACATTTTTGTACGTTTCTTCATTAGCAAACCAAAATGTATTTTTAATTAAGTTAATAGTTGTTATGTTTCGCGATAAAAATCCACGAATTTCAAAAATGAATTTTGTTATGTTATTTAAATAAGTTTATAATTTAGCTTTGGTTGCAGTGCAGTTTGTACTTTGCTTTATTTTAAATAATATTTTTTTTTTGACATTAAACAAACAATATTTAATTCTAGTAAGTACGTCTCTTTTTTAAACAGTGCTCTAAGTAGACTAATTGATTCATTATAATAATATTCAATATAATTCATTATGATAATAAGTTTTTATACTATTTAACACATTATCTTACCTTAACCTTAACTTTAAATTAAAAATAGACCCAAAAAAGTGTACTTTTAAAAACCAGGAAAAAATTTGCCAACAGTATTTGGCAACCCTATTTTATGCTATAAACTAGTGTTTTAAATATAAAACTAATATTTTTGATTAAAGGGAAAGAAAATTAAACACATTGAAACTGTAAAGTAAGTTGAACTAAAACTAGATAACACTTAACTAATTTTAAGTTGAATTTCTCGAATATGTGATTGCTTTTGTGTTAACAATATAAGTATATATTTCGAAACGCTACTTTTAATTTTGATGCTTTCAAATTTCTTAGTTTTTACTTATGTAATTAAATAACCAACATATCAAGATAGCAAGTTAATCTCAAAATAAACATTCTCTAAGGTAAATCTATGGTAAATTTTTACAGCTTCAGCTTAAAAGTTCAACGTTAGTAAAATAGAAATAATAATTTAATATAAAAGCAAGTACTAACTAAATTTTTGAATAAAAGCAAAACTAAATGAACACTTAATTGAATGAAAATTTTAAACCATTTGTATTTTTGCTGTCATTTTTAAATTTTGTGATGCGCTAAGTTGCAAACTAAGATTTTTAAAGAGTTTCTAACCTATAACCGTTCATAAAATTAGTGTTTGACAAAAGTGTGCACATTGAGCAGTAAACTTTGAGAAACCAACTTTAAACTACTTTATTTTTGTTTAATTTTGTATCAAACCGTTTCTGAAATTATAAAATTACTGAAGTATTTCTAGAGTATCGAGTTCTTAATTTGTTAAACCTAAATTCTTCGTATATTTTTTAGCTTTAAAGTTAATATCAAAAGTAAAAGAACAAAAACGTTATGTGTTATCATTAAAATTTTATTTATAAATCTTTTGTTATCCGATTTTTATTTATTTTTCATTCCAGTTTTGTACCTCAAGTCGTGCTTGTGGCCTCCTTTTCCTGACGCATCTTGTTAGTGTTATTTTACCCATAAAAACAGAACATACTATTAACAGACGAACAATTTTATAATTTTACGAAATAGAAACTAAAACTATTTATTATATTTAAAATGTGTAATTTCATAGGTGATTATGAAGAATGACCGAGAAGACGCAAAAAGGACCCGAGAACCAGAGGCGAAGCAATTAAGAGATACTGCAAATTTGTTCCTACGTCATAGTGTTTCTTACTTTAATAGGTGAATATTGTTTGTTTTAGTTTATAATTTATAGTTATAGTTGTTAAAATTAATTGTATTTTAATATTTAAGCATACATTTCAATGTAATTCAGTATAATACAAGTCAAAAGGTAAAATACATTTTAAAGTAAAGTTTTTTACCATTATTACGTCATTAAATTATTTGGAATGAAGCAGGACCTGACCACAAGGATAGCCTAAACCAGAGGTCGCAGTGAAATTAAAAAAAAAATGTTGTCCACACTTAATTAAAAAATTATAAAAACAAAAATGGGATAAAATATACTATGATAAAGCACTCGTAAATAGTTTTATTATGAACATTCAAGTTCTTTTGTTTTAAAGTAGTGCTTAATTTTATCTGCTATTGAAACTGTCGCTCTACAAACGAAATTTGATTAAATGTTTAGTTATACATAAAAGTTAAGTGAGCTATCAATTAATTAGCTTCACGTGCAAATCTGATGATACTCCTTTAACTTAATAGCTTAATACTCAATAAGAATTAAAAACCGCAGTCATATCATTCCAGGGCAAAACTAGTTTTTTACTATTATTACGTCATTAAATTATTTGGAATGAAGCAGGACCGGACCACAATGGTAGCCTAAACCAGAGGTCGCAGTCAAATTAAAAAAAAACGTTGTCGCGGTCCACACTTAATTAAAAAATTTAAAAAACAAAAATGGGATAAAATATACTATGATAAAGCACTCGTAAATAGTTTTATTATGAACATTCAAGTTCTTTTGTTTTAAAGTAGTGCTTAATTTTATCTGCTATTGAAACTGTCGCTCTACAAACGAAATTTGATTAAATGTTTAGTTATACATAAAAGTTAAGTGAGCTATCAATTAATTAGCTTCACGTGCAAATCTGATGATACTCCTTTAACTTAATAGCTTAATACTCAATAAGAATTAAAAACCGCAGTCATATCATTCCAGGGCAAAACTAGTTTTTTACTATTATTACGTCATTAAATTATTTGGAATGAAGCAGGACCGGACCACAATGGTAGCCTAAACCAGAGGTCGCAGTCAAATTAAAAAAAAACGTTGTCGCGGTCCACACTTAATTAAAAAATTTAAAAAACAAAAATGGGATAAAATATACTATGATAAAGCACTCGTAAATAGTTTTATTATGAACATTCAAGTTCTTTTATTTAAAGTAGTGCTTAATGTTATCCGCCATTGAAACTGTCGCTCTACAAACGAAATTTGATTAAATGTTTAGTTATACATAAAAGTTAAGTAAGCTATCAATTAATTAGCTTCACATGGCGTCAGGTACAAATATGTTGATACTCCTTAAACTTAATTCCTTAATACTCAATAAAAATTAAAAACCGCAGTCATATTATTCCAGGGCAAAATTATGAGTTAACAGTAGCTTTAAAAGGTCCTTACAGTTCAAAAGAAAAACTTATGGAATATTTGTTACATGTCGTTTTGTTGTAGTAGAAAAATGTAAAAGTTTAAATTACTGTGTACATCATATACACAGCTGAATATTTATTTATATTATTTCGAACATAACCTTTAGAGTTGTACAACTCAGTACTGTTGACTAAAAAGTTTATTTAAGCTTTTTATTTTATAGGTGTTTCGTACTTTTATAAACTAAAAATACATACTCAGCTTGAATACATTTAATTATATCATTAATTGTTTAAAAACACAGTAGTAATAAAATTAAAGTTTGCTTTACAGTGTTAAGCTTATTAACTGTACCACAAATTTAAAGTAATTTATTTTTTGATACGCAAAGTTTATGGTAATTTTTAGCTTTGATGATGTTGTTAAAAATAGTTTTTTGTTGAGAGTTACTTTTATTATTTACTTTAAACTTAGAGATTAAAACAAATACAATAGTCAAACTTACTATCGAATTTGTAACAACTCAATGAGTAAAAAATATATTATGTTTATAAAGTTTTCAAAATAGTATAGTTATTAATGAAACTTTAATTATTTGCTATTTTTTAAAATAAAATATTAAAGTCAAAAGCAAAAATAGTGTTGAAGTAAACTTATAAACTGCAGTAATTGTTATAAACGAAATTACAAAATGTTAAAAGTTAAATGTTATTAAATTTATATTAATACGTGATCTTTGAAAAATAATACTTTATCTTAACTTTGATTTAAAAGTTGCGCAACATTTATATTCTAAACAACATTAATTAAACAATTTAAAGTTTGAGTTTTTATTCTACACAGTGTTTAATGCGTAATGCAATGATCACTAACTAAAAACTGTTTAAAGTAAGACTGACAAAGCTATATATACTAAATTATATAAGTCTGTTAAATTGACAAAAATTTCAAAGTCTAAATAACGAATTGAATAACTACTATAGAGCTATCATTCAAGTTATTATGAGGGTTAAATTATTTTTTTATACAAAAAACTTATTGGATATAGCATACAATGAAATAAAAATATAAAATACCAATACGATATAAACACAAGCATAAATGCAACAAACTTAGAAAATGGTAAAATGTGCAATTACGGACATGAAAATGTTATGAATTTAGATATTTAGCGAAGTGTCTACATTTACCAATAAACTCAGTTCTGGAGTTGAGAGAGGAGTTTTTGTCAGCGATCGCTATTTCCAATTTTTCAATATTACACAGAAAGCATATTCTGCTCGGTTTGCGTTGATTAATTTTATGCATTATCTTCCATTTAATATTGTTCTTAATCATATCTTCATTGAACTTAGCGGCGTGAAAAAATGAGCTGAATTCTGTGGTTTCTTTCAGATTTTAATTTCTGCAGCTTTGCATATTTTCGTTGTATCTTGTTTTAAAGTTTTTTGCAGTGGATCCAATATAATGCTGTTCTTTGTTATTATATGTGACAGTAGCTTTGTATATGACACGTCTGGAAAGGCATTTACCTTCCACTGGGCATGAGGTTATATTTCTACAATTGCAAGTTGTTTCATTTTTCTTCTGTTTTTTTTACTTTCCTCTATGATTTTGAGATTTGATTCGGTGATTTCGGATTATTAATGGACATACATGAATAACTTATTTTGATTGTCTTTCTGTTAAGAATTTTATTTATCCGTTTTTAGGTTTACACTTATCTACTAATTTAAGAAGGTTTTAATATTTTGGTCTTTAATGTTGCCCTAAAAGGGGGGTTGTAGTATTTCATTTCCTTTTTTCTTCTTTTTCTACCGGCCGTACCATAATTTTGATATAAGTATTCTAAGACTTTGTTAAAGTCACTGTTTTTTAACGCCTTCTCGTATGATTCCTTGTAATTATTAGACATAGTCTTGTTTTTTGATAAAGCAGATAATATATTTTGTATCATATTATGTAATTCTCTTTTGACGCTTGGTGGATGGTTAGAGTTTATATTTATGTTTTTTTTTTCTTTAGCGTTGGGTTTTCTGTGTAGATGATATATCATTCTGTATATCAAGTAATACATCCAGTAAGTCTATCTTAATGCTGTCTAATTCGATATTGTTTTTTTAATTTTTTCAGAGAAAACCGCTCTAATATCTTTTCTTGTCTTTACTATGGTTCTTTTTATCGCTTTTTAATTATCAAAAGTCCATCATCGCGGTACAACTCGAAGTTATCTTTAGATAAAAATTGGTTTGAGTTATTCAATAGGAACGAAACGATTAACTCGCAAACTTCAGCGCCATGGTTGCTTCCCATCGGAACGTCAAATAGGTCTTCTTTTGCATTCTTTTTGATCCAAACTTCGTTGACATGTCTGAGAACTACCTTGCATGAGTGTAGTATAGTATCTATGTTTGAGTTTTTTATTTTCATATATTTCTTTGCAAATTCGATAGATGTTTTTTAGTAAAAGATTTTTCGAGATACTTGGGTAGGATTCTTCTTTATTAAATTTTATAAACGTGTAACTACTCTTGTTGTTCATTTTATTTAACTATTTTATAGCATTATCAGTTTTTTTCCATTGCTGTAACTTAGTTTTTTCTTTAACTATATTCTAAATTATTAACAATAATTTTATATTCTAAACAACCAAATAGTATGTTAGACGCTTCTGCTTCAGCAAACAATCAATGTATATGTTATAATACACAACATGAAGGTAATTTTAAAGTAAATAAGATTACTGGTCACTCTTCTTAACCTTCTTAAAACTATTGAAAAAATCAACGACCTTATGTAAACACAAAAAATATTTTGTTTACGCTTTTCAATTAAAATTTACTGCTTTTGGTTTGAAGTTAAATATGTGTACAAAGTGTTTACCTTCTTCTTTTTATTTAAAATTTTAATGCTTGCCTAAGCTTACCAATTTTCTGCTTTAAGATTCTATTTTGATAAAAAAAATTGTTTTGTAGTAACAACTGTGCCAGAAGTTTTTAAACAATGGACATTAATTGAATTTAAGGATGTTTATTAAAATCATGTCCACTAACTTTAACA
Organism: Thalia democratica; assembly: GCF_965202585.1. Lineage (NCBI taxonomy): Eukaryota > Metazoa > Chordata > Thaliacea > Salpida > Salpidae > Thalia > Thalia democratica. The sequence continues at coordinate 43,286 of NW_028139273.1, forward strand.
ACTAACTATAACTCGTAACAGTTTATACTGAAAAAACTCTATTTATTAAAAATAAGTAAAGTATTTCAACTAAAACATTAAAAGACTTTAAATTAAAACAAAAATGATAAAATACAAGCGTTTAAAATTGTTTTAGTATTAATAAAAATACAATGATCTAGCCTACTATCGGTTTGTAATAATAAAATAAAAGAAAGATAATGTATAAGAAGTTGGTTAATTTTTTTAGCTCTTAGTACAACTTGAATTACTTGCTATTCAAAAAAGTATATGTTAAACTAGAAAAGTAAGGTTTAACATGTTTTTTAGCAGAGTACTGCATATACTCACATAAAACTTAAATTAGGGACTAAAATGATGATTATAAATTAAAATGTTAGAAAGCTTAAATAATATTTAAGTATTCTTCCAATATACATTAAAAACGTTTTAGCATTTAAACATGTAAACTTATTACAAGCTAGTTGTAAATTTAATACATTATTAATTTTCTAAGTAACCACATACTTATGTTGTAAAAGCAAACAATTAATTTACACGTTTTGTAAAAGAATAAGAAAATATTTTAACTGCCTATAACATAACTTAATTGCGTTTAATGACTAGTCACTGTTAAAAACTGTTCAGAAAAAAGATTATATTATATAAAATATACTAAAAGAAAAGATACCTTTTGTCCATGTCATTAATAAAATAGTCTTTGGTTGAAAGTTTGATTTTTGTTTTACTTGGTGTCCAGTTTTGTTCACTTTTTTAAAACCATAATGCTTGCCTAAGCTTAAAAATTTTCTATTACAATTATTTGTTTTAATTAAATTAAGCATTTTGTAACAAAAACTCACATATTGGTGAAATTAATAAAACTATAAATTTTTCTTACAAAAATAACTATTACTTCATCTTTAAGCTTAAGAAAAAAATTTTATAAAAAAAAAATTTCCACATAATAAATACATTCAACATATTAAAATAAGTCTAGTATTGTAACTTAAAATATCAAGTTAATAAATCAAAAATCCAAAGATGAAAGTAGGTTTTGAAACATGTAAAATTTTCATTTTATATGTATCAAAGTAATCAAACCTTACTACCATCTTTCTTTTGATTGTATCTTATACGAATAAAAATCTGATTTATTATAAGTATCAAAAATAAACAACATTATACTAATAAGGCTATTGATAATTTTGTCAAACAAAATTTGGGCAAAAAACTATGCTCACCTTTCGGCGCAACCGCTCAAAATCTAGGGTATAACTTAAATAAAAAAACAGTCATTTACTAAGGGAGACTCTCTTGGGCAAGCTAAAAAAATTGGCAAAAAAAAAGGACGTTTGTCTTTCGACAAACGCCCTTGAAATATAATGTTAAAGCCTGAAAAAATTTTGGTAAATAAAAAGGCGAACGTCTTTCGACGAACGCCATTGGAAAAAAAAATATTGAAAAAAAATGGGAAAATTTTGGAGCAAAAAAAGGCCCCGAAGCCGCCGCGGCGGCTTCGGGGCCTTTTTTTGCTCCAAAATTTTCCCATTTTTTTTCAATATTTTCTATCAAACTCTCTCACATTTATAAAATTCATTTTCAACTAATTTTCCAAAAAAACAGCCCTCCCCTTTTGCTGTAATTTTTTTCTCAAAGCTTCTGCTTCGTTCGCAAAACTCTTCGCTGCACATGAGCTCTGATCGGTAAAGCGACCGTGAGATTCAGTCGCTTTTTTACTTGTTACATTTTGAGTGCTTTACCATTCGCCATTTCTAGTACCTCGCCTTCTCTGCTTCAGTCGCCCCGGCCAAACCTTTACCTCTAGAAATGCTTTAATCACCTCATTTCGCACTCGTTCTTTTACTTGGGCTGAATCATATCAGAGCTCGTTTACTGACTGCTACTTCTTGCGAGAGCTTTTACATGGCTTTCTTCGGACGGTTTCTGCCATTCCTCTCGCTTTACCTTTACTTCTTGCGAGAGCCCGGCTTTTACATGGCTTTCTTCGGACGGTACCTGCCATTCCTCTCGCTTCACCTTCCCTCGCTACTTATTCAATCAGGTCTGCTATACGACTTCTAACCGCCCAGCTGCGGTCTTTTCACGCCAGCTCAAGTCGACGGCCACGTCGACTCAAGCTATATGCCTGCAAAAACACTAACACACAACCCGCCTTCACCACGCCTACCCGCTTAGACGTCTAGGGATTTATTCATTACAGCTTTACATTGTAAAATCCCTAAGCTGACTAGGTCGTCAGCTCGCTTTCTGGCACACTACAAGTGCCTCTCTTAATAGTGTAACATTAAGCATACGCGTATGATGCCGAAATGATCGTGTTGAAAAATTTGGCTACCCCAAGAGAGTCAAAATTTTTCTTTCTTTCATAACATTACATTTTTACTTATATGTATTACTTATTACTTAACTTATATGTGTTGCTTATATTACTTAACTTATATGTGTTGCTCTTTATATTATCATGTTAACCAACTACACTATACACATATATAAGGACACTAAGAGGTACGCATTTGCGTAAAGTACGCACTTACATTAATAATGAGTTAATTTATTAAGTATAAATGTGAAAGTTTTTGCCTTTTTCAAACTTAAATAATGTGTAACTATATATTATCTTTACTTTATAGCCAAGTACAGTTTTATTTTCACTTAAACAGCTATGACGTTTTAGTTGTAACAAAAATGGTTCATTTGCATTGCTAGCTGTTTTAAATATTACAAAGTTACATAAATAAGAAGTTTTTTTTTTAAATTAAAACTGAACAAAGATTTTTTATCACATATACATGTTCCTCCTTATAACAAACTTAATAACTACATGTGCTTTTATACAACTAACAAGTTTCTAATATAAAATTTTGTTTTATTAATATTTTATTATCTATTAATTAAAAATTAATATTTTATTATCTATATGATTTGATTCTTTTAATTTATTTTAATAACATTTTTGAATGTGTGATTATTTTTGAAATTATTATTGTCACTCAGAAAAATTAAAAAAATAAATCCTAAAGCTTGTTAGCATTTTCATATTAAATAACTTAAATTTCATAACTTAAAACGTATAAGTTTTCTTATTAATAATTAATTACAAAAGTTGTAAACTGACTATTTCAATTAAGAAAACATAACCAAACCAGTTTATAAATGATGTATTTTTTTATTAAAAATAAAATTTTGACATGTTATTACTTACTTGTGCTTTGTGTCATGTTATTCTTATCATCTTCAACAGGGAAAATGTCCATATTCAATTTGCGTCCTCACTGCGGGGAAGCGGGTCCGGCTCACCGCCTTGTGACCGGTTTCGTGCTGGACGAAAACATCAGTACTTCTGTTAAGAAAAGTTTGCCCTGTTTGTATGTATATTGTATAATATTATCAGTGAACTTTCATAAATATTGCTGAATTCTACAAATAAAAACAGTTGTGTATTGTTGACATTTTTTTAATTTTCTTTAATGTTAAATATTTTAAAACGATTACTCATCTAAAACATGTGGATTTATAATCTTTTCATTGGATAAAACATAATGAAAGTAGTTGCTTCCTTTTGTTAATAAGTAATTTAATTTTTGTATTTTACCCTAAAAAGAATTCAGAGAGAGCTCTTTTTTATTTTTATTTTTATTTTTATACGAATTTCATTCAATTATTAAGATTATGTATATTAACCTATATAAAAACTACATTTATTTTAACAAAACACTAATGCGCATCTATTTTTAAACTTTGTTTTAATTTTTGTTTTATTTAATTTTTCTGTACATGTTTTTCAGCTTTCTGTTTTGCATCTGATCAGCTGTTTTTCAGCAAAACGAGGTTATATAACTAATGTTACCAACAAAGTTGTACAAACAGACAAGTAACAAACAGCCTTTTTACGTTTCAGTCTGCCAAGGTGTACCGTCGTTCGACGGAGCAACGACCCACATCGTCCACCAGCGGCAGCCCCAACTGTCCAGTTTCGTCTACGGCGACGTGCTGACGTTTTCCTGCGACGGCCACAAACGGTTTCTTCCTTCCAACCCGTCGCTGACTTGCCAGGAAAACGGAAGGTGGGGACCCGACACGCTGATTGGCTGCGTTGAAGGTAAGAAAAAATCCCCAAAAGTATGAGTACAATCTAATTTGACTTTTTTTTTTACAGATGACGTGTGCCCGTCTCCACCGCAAATCGCCTTTTCCTCGCACCACGACTACTACAGGCCTCCGACTCCGGCAAACTCTACCGACTCGATGTGGCTTCCGGAAACGATCCTGCGTTACGAATGCAACGATCAGTACCCGATAACCGTTCCCGACGACTTCTTCGGGGCGAAATGCACCAGCAGCGGCGCGTGGGTGGGCGCGTATGGAAAATACCATCCTTCGCATGAAAAACCTCACGATATTAAAATGGTCGACAAGAAGTTCAAGGAAAAGTTTGGAAAATGCGTCACTGGTATTTTTAATTTTTAATGTTTAGTCAACCTTTTTGTGTTTATAATTCACTTGAAGTAAGCTAGTAGCAGTTTATAGTTTTTTAGTTAGAAATTACGTTCGAAAAGGTACATGATGTCAATTTCAAGTTATTTTGATTTAAAAACTAAACTGCTACCACCAGTACCTTTGAAATATGTTGTTCCTAGGTTAACAATTACCACTTCTAATTAAGTTTTTAGCAAGCCTTTATGTTTTCAATTTTAGTTTGTTAAAACTTTTTTTTTACAATTGTCTATATTAACCTATGTACGACTCTGTTTTCGGCATGCTTTTTAGAAATTGCGTGGGATTTTTAAAAGGTTTAAAAAATAAGTTTATTTAATAAATGCAAAATTTATTTCAGAGTGTGAGTTTCCCGATCCACATAACTCAATAAAAACTGTGCTAAAATATCTTGAAGTCAATGCGTCATACTCCATACCTTCAGTCGTCAGGTACACCTGTAACGAGGGTTACCATTGGACGCGGGTGGCAGTTGTGAGCTGTCGCCACCAAGATATTCAAGATAAAGGTCCTTTCGGAAGATTAAACACGCCGCTTGGATTCTGTGCACCCGGTTAGCTTCATTTAGTTTCAAAGATAAATTTTTGTAAACAAATTATAAAACAACTAGTTGTTTTTAAATTAACAACCGTAAGTATTTATCTTTTTTGATTTTTTGATATGTCGAATAGTTTAAGTATTGTTAAATCCTTTCAGCGCAAAGTATTGCTACTGAAGTTTGTACATGAGTTTAAGGTAAAATTGAAAATTACTAATAATTCTTAGCTTGCCCGCCACTCCCATTTTTAATACGAAACGGCGTTAAGCGAGTTATTAGGCAACCGAATCGAAGGAGCTTGGTTTCCTTCTCGACAACCATACACTACTTTTGCAACCAAGGATTCACTCCGACTTTTGTAAACAGCCGATACAGTTGCAACTACGCTGGGAGCTGGCAAAATTCAGAGCTGAACCCTAGGTGTTTGAGGCGTAAGTTGTAACAATATTGATAAGTGTTTGTTTATCAGTCCACCTACTATTTGACTTTAAGGCTGCCCTAACCTGCAAAACGATCCGTACGGAAGTCTTGAAGCATCTGTACAAGCTCGGACTAATTTCTATCTGGCCGGTGACCGAGTTGAACTAAGCTGTGATGATGACTACGTGTTGAGCTCAGACTTAACAGCTTCAAGTACAACTTTGTCCTGCCTGTCAAACGGAAGGTGGAATTACGAAAAAATACCGGTTTGTATTAAAAGTGAGTTACGCTAATCAAAAGCTTTTATTCTTATTCTGTTGAACTTTCATTTATGTAAGAAAAAAATTTAAGACGTTCTTTTATTTTGACACCTACACTTGTTTCAGAAGTTTTTAAGCACTAAAATTAGTGACCTAACAAGTTTAGTTGATTCGTTTTTTCATTAGTTTAAATGCATTTAAACTAATTTATTAACTTAATTTTATCTACAATATACTTCTTTTCTACTCAATTTGTTTATTTTAAGGATGTGACGACCCTCCTCGAGGCGACTTTCTAAATTCCACGATAAAGTTCAGTCACGCGCAAGGAGAATACTGGTCGTACACCGTAGTGGAGTACGTATGCAAGGAAAAACACACTTTTAAATATCCCGATGAGGACGGGACTCGCACTTGTGAAGGAGACGCAAACTGGAGCGATGACTCCCCTCCTGAGTGTGCTCCCGGTTAATAAATGATGAAAATATTATCACTATCCCAACAAATACTTTTAGTTATATTTAAATCTGTGTGTAAGAAATAACAAATAAACTACACTTAACAGAATGTGAAACTCCTCCAGCCGTTGAAGGCTCAACAATTAATATTTTAAACGACTCATTTATTGAATACGAATGTTTAGACGGTTATCACATTGACAACGAGTCGAACAGCGTTTTCGAGTGCAGGCTCGGTCCTGTTTGGTTTCCCTTGGAAACTCCTGTCTGTCTAAAAGGTAAATAAATACCAGTTTTTACTGCAAACTGTTTGTTAGACAAATTTCAAGCGTCTAAAAAGATCCTCTCAGGCTCAAATCAATTTCCTACTCTAAAATTTTTTAACGGACTATTTTTAAGTGTCTTGAAATGTTATCAAATTTATTACGAGTTTATCTTTTCTAGAATGCAACAGCATACCCGTGTACGATAAAACGTTGCCCGCTGTTGTTACAAAGAATGTTTCAAGGGAGGGCAAGCTTATAACCGGATCATCGTTGAATTTCAGCTGTCAACCAAACTACGGCCTGATCAACTCGATATCGAGTTGTGGCCTCGACGGCAGATGGACGCCCGAGATCACGTGTGTTCGAGGTATGTATATTTGCACGTGAAAAAATAAATTAAAAACAACTCATTTTTTTGTTTTTAAAGATTGCGGGAATCCAGACGAGATCGACAACGGATCTTTCCTGGTCAACGAAGAGTCGGATGAGTATCCTGAAGGTGAAGAGGAACTGTACAGCAGCAAGTATCCGCACCAGGTGACTTATTCTTGCAACCCGTTTCACTCGACGGTTCCCGGAAGCGAGATGGTGTTGAAATGCTCGAATACCAGCTTCACGTTTGAACCTGAGTTGCCGGTCTGCTTGCCAGGTGACCAAGTCGTATACAAATGTTTAAGCTCATGATTTGTACTAAATTTTATTAAAAGTTTTAATCGGTTTTTTAAAGTTTTAATGTTTCAATTTATTTTAAAACCACAGAGTGTTCAACCCCGCCAACCAACAATTATTCCACGTTTGATTTTTTCATGAGCACTCACCGTGTCTACCTACCGCCGAACAGAATAAAGTACACTTGCGAAGCCGGCTACAGAACTTTGCCTTCAGGTCTCAGCGTGCTGCAGTGCGGTGATGACGGGGAATGGACATTTGATGATTTCAAAAGCTGCTACACTGGTTAGATTGTTGACTAGGTTTATTTTGATGGCTTAAAAGTTAAAGTAAAACGGTCAGTTAAAAATATTGCTTAAGTAGTTATAGTATATTTTTATTCTACTAAAAGGTGATTACAAAACTTAATATTATACTGCTTTAGTAATAATAAAAACATTTTTAAACAACGTTTTTGTAATTGGAACTATAAAAGATTACTTTAATTACATTGCGTTTTAAAAAAGTATATTTCTAAAAGCTTTAATACGTCATTCACAATACTTTGAGCAGAGTGTAAACTTTTTTCATAAGTTTTTATATTTAAATAATACTAAACAAATTTAAAACAGTTAAGCAAAAATTACGGAAAAAATACACAAATACTAATTAAAGTACATTAGTATAACTTTTTCCACAACTTTAATAGAAACAGAATGCAATTCTGCGCCCCCACAATTAGACAATGCAACTCAGCATTTCAAATGGCAGTATGAAGGGGTGCATCTTCCAGGCACGCAAGTCAATTATGTTTGCCAGAACGGCTTCATCATGGCCCCGCAGTTTTTTCAGGGATTTGAATGCAGCGAAAATTCGTTAGAATACGACATTCCTCTCACAACCAGAGAGTCGTTTACTTCTGGTGCTTGCTATCCGGGTTAGGTTTCAGAATATATATATATTAATTAAAACTTCTTTTTTGCTTTTTTATTTTGTTTTTAAGTTTTTTCCCATTTTGAATTAACAAAATTAACTGGAAATCTTCAGACTGTGGCGACTGGCCAGACATCCCGAATGGCAAACGGTTCACTGCGGATTCACAGTTTCTATCGGACTTGGTAGGAGAAAGACACGTTTTGATAATTTCATCCAACTATTTGTGCAACACAGGATATCTTTACACGAGCGCAAATAGCCTTGTAACATGCACTGATTCCTCAAAACCACTAGATGTTAAAAGTTGCTCTAGAGGTAATATTTTGTTTATAACTATTTATGAACAAAAACATAAACGTAACTAAAATTAAAAAAATAATATTTAAAAATCTAAACAAAGTTGAAAAGTGTATGTATTCCAGAATGTAAAAGTTTGCCAATTACAAGTATGGACTTTGCAACCGTCGAATATTACAAAAGGCCAAGGACAGACATTAATGTGGGAGGAACAGAATTCAGATTTGTTTGCGACCAAGGGTACTTCCTCGTGGACCGTCCTGGCTCGTTGCGTGTGAGCTGTGAAAAGCTACGCGACGGTTTTCAAGAAGATCTAGGAATATGCGGAGTCATTGGTTTCAGGTGTGATCTTAATGGTATCTGGCACTCTTTGGAAAGATCGCGCTGCATTACAAGTAAATTTAACGTACTACTTTGAATTAAACACTAGTATTTTTTGCATCAAACTAGTTGGCATGTTTAGTAGTTGAGTGAAACGTGTTTAATGAATTTAATTTAGGTTGTCTGACACCACCAAGCGACGATTTGGCAACTTGGAAAATTACCAGCACATATTGGGAAGGAAGACTGTTCACCGACACGGTTGTAGAGTACACTTGTCCTGAAACCCACACGCTGACTAACTTCACTGATTCAACTCGTATATGTGGAAGAGACGGAAGTTGGAGCGATCCTGTTGCACCCAGCTGTATCCCTAGTAATATTCGTTATTATTTTTAGTGAACTCTAGTTTCCAGAGCTTATAGTTTTACCTCATTAAATACTTTTAAAGTAACGTGTTACAATACACATAAAACTATTTTTCTTAGCTGTTAAATCTCACGTACGATGAAAATAAAAGTTTATGAACACTTTGGACACGCTACCAAAGTAAATTCTAAGGAGTGATATAGCTAACGTGTACTAAGTAATGATAATTATTGAGTATTTAATTTTCAGTTTTAAACCTTTATACTATCAATACTTCTTATGACAATCACTTCTGCATTAAAACATACATATGGGAAATCAACTACTTTTTTTTGTAAAACTTACTAATTTACGCAGCTTAATGAGTTTAAGGACGTCTGCTTAAGTTTTGTGTTCAATTTAGCTAACTTTAAGTCTTTTGCATAAAAATTTGGCTTTTAGATGGAAGACAATATATCAAAAAAACTTAATTACTGTTTACAAAAAGTTTGCCTTCTTTGGCAACAAATATAACTGTACCAAATATTGATTAGTTATAAAAGTTTTGAAAATTTCAACAAATTTCAGTTTGCGAACTGTTGCCAACTTCCATCGAGAACGGTCAATTCCACCAGTTGACCGATCAGCATGCCAGCATGAAAGATGTAGAAGGAACAAGGAAGAGTTACGTTTGCGACGAAGGCTACCACCTGCTCATATCCTCTTACTTTCCAGCTTCTTTTACATTCCACTGCAACCAACAAGTACCTCCGAATGCTGTGCAGTGGAATGAAGTCAGTTCTGGGAGCCAAGTGGCAAAACCGTTGTGCATTAAAAGTTGGTGTTTTTTTATTAAACGTTGTATATGAAAAGCAATATACGCCTTATTGATAAAAAATTTTCAGGACAATGTAAAGCGTATCAAATAATAACGGATGCTCATTCGTACGATGAGGCAGTTGAAAGGTGCGACAATTTATCTGCAGACCTTCTTGGACCAACCCTTGACGATGTAGATTATGAAAAGTTTGTTTTAAAACACTTTGCTAACCCTACTACTTTTCTAGTTACGTTTTATAAAAAGAAAAAATTGCATTCAAAACGGTGATTGTTTATTTTCTATAACATTAAAAATGTAAACTTATACAACAGGTATTTGAAGGCTATAACTCAGCACATGAGTGATGAAAACTTCGAGTACACTTACATCTACGGAAAGCCAGAATTGAGCGACACCTTTTTAAACTGGTGTTCAGGCTTCCCAAAACCTTCCGCCTCTTCGATCTGCTATTTCATCCGCACAAACGGCTTCTGCGTTGTTAATTTAGACTGTGAAAGCAAACGGCCGATTGTATGCGAAGTTGACCGCTTCGAGCTTAGGCCAAGAGAAGAGTCAAACTCATACCAGTTTGCCGACGATGCTTGCAGATCGGTAGAAGGTACCCTGATGTCTACGACTTTTTTCATCCCTGCTTATATGCCGTAAGTACTTTAGAGAAGTTATCTTTGTTTTTCTTGTTATTTGCATTGACAAATTTCGGTACTTGAATAGTAGAAAACGGTAAGTTAAAACATTTTCAAACTGAAATGTTTATTTTTATTAAAGTTCACCTGAGTTGACAAGCCGAGCAAAAATAATAATAAGCCGTATTTTGAAAATAGTTATGTGAACATCTTTAAAATTTTACCACATTCATAGAGAACAATAATAAAAAACAAGGGTTTATGTTGTCACAAAAACATTTTCTCAGGTCAAAATAGTTTTGCTAAACTTTTAAAAACTATACAAATAACTAATTTCTAGAGGTAACATTAAGCACTTAAAATCTACATGTATTATACTATACCCAAATTACAGTCGAATAAAGAAGATCATAGACACATTACCAGGAAGCAAGATGTGGACTGGTTTGCAGCGACCCGGATCCGATTATTCCGCAAACGACTTCGTCACCCTGCCCGACGGTAAAAGAATTCTGATATCTCAAATATCGCAGTTCTGCCGGCGCGAACCCGACAACTTCCAAAGCATTCAGCATTGCGTGGACTACAACCGAGATCGCGGCTGTTTGAGCGACTTCGGGTGCTACCAATCCTACCAGGCTTCAATCTGCGAAATTGCCGTCTGCTCAGCTCGAGACGCCAAAGTGCCAAATCTTCCTTACACGAGATGCAGCAGAGGAAGCTGGTACGTTTCAGCTGACAGATCAGAACGACTTGTCTGTTACGCAGGTACAACAACTGTTTCAAATATCGTTTTAGTATTTTTTACTATCAATTTTGATTCTTCAGATGTTCAGCATTTGTTTTCAGACTTGTATACTACAGTAGAATTATTTTAAGACTAAAAAACATGTTACTATGTAAATTTTTCTATATCGTTTTTCAACTTAATGTTTTTAAATTTCCGTAATTACTTAAATGACAACTTATAATTTTTTATAATTTAGTACAATTTAGTAAATATATACACGTTTTCGTAAGTTAATTAGGATAAAAGTAAAGTTAAAAGTTGCTTAAAGCTTTCATGAGTTCATTCATGAGTTTAAAACTTAGAAAATATATTCAAATAGATAAGTATTGCTACCTAAGCTAAAATAAAAGTCAAACTGAATTAAGACTCAAGTAACAAATTGTATGAGTTTTGTCTACAATTATTTGTAATTGGACTATAAATGCAAGAAAAATAAGTACCGTTTTGAACTAAAATTATAATAACAGTATAATAAGTGTATTTGCCACAAGCTCATATCAAGTGCTTTATATAAGTAATTAAAAGCTTATGATAAAAATTACGCACAAATTCTATTCAAAAAAGCCAAGCAAAGACTTTAAGCATGTAGCATTCTGTTTGTACATTTGTAGACAAACTACTTATTCAAAAAGAGATGAACTGATCCTTCTCTATATACAATTCATCAACGACATTACTTTATAAAACAGGATTTGACATCAAACTGACAACGGAAAAAGGAAGTTGGGAAGAAACAAGAGACATGTGCGAAGATATGGGAGGTCAACTGGTCCACAACACTTTGAAGAGATACGTTGGAAGACTTCGTACATCGTATAAGGAGTAAGTAGCTAAAGAATTTACTCAAGTTAAGTTGTGTATTGCTACTGAGCAAGTATAATGAACAAGTTTTTAAAATTTGGTATTATCCATTCAAGCTCATTAGATTGATTATTTTTATAAATCTTTTGATAAAACGTGTTTTGGACGTGGAATAAAACATGACACTTTAAATTTTTTTTTACCATTTCAAAATCTCATTGAGCATAAGTTTTTTCTACATTAATAAAATCTTAAATTAAATATTAAATAATAAAAATTTTGAAATTTTTCACTTATTCAGTTTGGTGGAAGAAGCGATTGACAGCAACGATGTTTGGATCGGATGCCAGCGGGCCAAGGACAAAACTTTGAACAGCGAGTTCCAACTGTTGAACGGCGAATATTTGTTCGCTTCCCGCGCAAACCCGTTTGAACAGCTGCTCTACTATTGGTCGGCTTCAGTGCCACGTGACACCGAGCTCGATCAAGCCGTTGTCATAAGGCACGAGAAAAAAGCGCTCGAAAAATTGCCCAAGTCACAAGAACTTTACGGGCTTTGTGAAATTGGACATTATTGATTTATTCTGTTTTTATTTTTTTTATAAGTTAGTTTTTTCTATAAAATTCAAACTTGTATCAAATGATTTCTTCTAAAATTGTATAAGATTTAAATTTTAAATTTAGATTTTATAACGATATTTATCGTTTATTTTTTGTCTAGTAGTATGTTTGATATATTAAGATATGGATAATTCAACAAATTAGAAATGTTCTGTTTTATTATATTTCAATTTTATTAAGCTTTGCATTTTGTTAAACTCCCGAAAACTAAATTTTATTTGTCAAACTTTCAAGTATTGGATTATAACAATTTTATTATTGTGTACTTTGAAAAGTTTCACTTGAAACAAAAGTTGTTTTTTTACTTCGTTGTTTACTTATTATACTTTAGTTTTAAAGGTTTGATTTATAATACTAAAGTTGTGGAGTGTATTAAGTAAAATTATATTTTTTAAATAATCATAAGTATTTCAAGTTTCTAATATAAACTATAAGCAAATATAAGACTTAAAATAGTTTTCTTAAGGACGCTACAGTTTAAAATAAAAAAGACAATTTTTTATAATCAAATTTACCCAAGGTAAGTATTAAATTTTAATATATGTTTCTTAACATTTTTAAGCTACTTAAAAATGTAGCAGTAAGTAAAGTTTTTGTATTAGAAAAACAAAAAAGACCTTGTGAGTAATTTTTGTGATAGTTTGTTTTAACTATGACTTAGCATGTTTAAAAATATCACGAAGCAGCAAATATGTATAAATGTAATGAATAAAAACATAAAAAATTAATTGATCTTTTAGGTCAAAAAAAAGCTATGCTGTTTTCTTTAGTCTTAATAAAAAGTGTAATATGTAAAAAATCAAAAAAAAAAACTTAAGACTTTTTTAAATTGAATAAAAAATAAAAGTTTCTCTAAATTTATTCGAAACGTTTTGAACTTTATAAATAATAGAAAAGTAGAAAAATAAGTTGACTTTTAAGATCATGAAATTATTTTTTAATGTTTTGATATAATCGAAACAAAAAACTTATTATCTATAAAGCAAAAATAAACGTTTAAAATGTTTTTTTAACTGAATACGAACCTTAGGCTCAACTCCTTTATATTATCTCAAAAATGTGTTTAATATTATAAAGAATACCCATGTAATAAAAATAGATGGGCTCTTATATACAAAAAAATGTAGTTTTTGTTTAATCTTAATAAAAATTATTATACCTATGAAGTTAGATTATAATTTTTTTATCTAAACTTTTTATAAATCATAAGCTCAATTAAGTTTTTTTGAAACGTGTTTATTTTTATAAATATTATCAATTAAAAAATAGTTGAACTTTAGGTCACAAAGTTTTTTTTGATTACTCTATCTAAAAAAATTTGGTACTGAAAAACCAAGAAGTTTGAGCAAGATCTTTTTTGTTAAAATTGAAAAAAGTTATAAGTGTAACAGATTAAATTAAAACTGAGTAAAAGTTAAAAAAAAGTTTTCAAAATGCACAAATATCTAAAAGCTTCTCTTTCCCACTATAATAATATTAAAAGTTGTTTATACTCCACCAAGTCGAAAACTATTTAAATTTGTTATAAAATCATGTAAACTTTTCCTTTTAAAATATAGTTTTACAAAAAAAAATGTTTTTTTATTTTAAGAAAATTAATATATCTTTTAAATATTGAAAAATATAAAATACTCGATATGACAACATGCAAGAAAAAAAAAAAAATAAATTCATCAATTTTGTTGTCTTCAAAATGTTGAATTGAATTAACAAAGTCTTAATTAATGTTTAAAAAAAGAAAATTTAAACTTATTTATGAAAATATAAGTAATCAAACTAAATAGTAACGCTAAAAAAAATAAGGAATTTTTCTTACTATGACGAAATATACCGATTGAATAAGCAATTAGCAAGGCCTTATAATCGTTCTACATAATGAAAATATGACAAACAATGTTGTCTGCTGTTTTTTTTTTTTTACTTTGAAGTATTTCAAACAACTCATATTGATATTATGAATATTCTTGCGGTACGTTGTAAAAAAGTAGAACGAAAAATATATATTTGTAAAACTTTACATCGGAAAGCTACGAGAATTAGAATATGGTGTATGTCTAGCTTTTAATGATTTAGTTTCTTAAACTTAGATCGTACATCTTAGAAAATAATTTAGTTAGTGGAACGTCATATACAATGTTTTTTCTAACAAAAATGCCAGCACGGACCAAAAGTTGTTTGATTTCGAAGGAAGAGTTCCAGAATTAGTTTACTATACCGCCTCAAATCTACTTGAACATAACGTTTTAAAAAAAAAATGTTTTAGATTTAAAACTCTTTATTTCTGGAAATCTAGCAATTCTGCTGGAAAGAATTATTTAAGCTTCCCGCCAAATTCTTGCGATTCAAAACGAATATTTACAATCTAAATACTTTAACAAACGCCGACACGTATTAAGAAAAAAAAGAATACTGAGGATTAACTAAGAAGTTCATTGTAACTTTTATAATATTCATATACAAACTAGTTTTTAAAAAACGACATATTATTTTTTCGTAATATAAAATAGAAAAACGACTTTTAAGATAGTTATTGAAAAAACTTTTATCAAAATATATTTATGAGTTATGTGAAAAAAAAAACATTTATTTTAAGCTTCTAAGTTTCGAAAAATAACTGTTACATGTTAATTAATGGTTTCAACTGCTGAGCTGATTTTAGTAACAAGTTTAGTTGGGTTACAAGTTGTTGAATATGTTATAACATTTTTTTATATTACAACGATTATTTTCAGGGAAAAAAAAACTTTTCATTAGTTTTTATAATTTTACACTTGAAATTTTATGCTTACTTTGCAAATTTTAAGTTGTAACCCAAGACACATTTTACCCAATCTGATTTTTTTCTATAGAAAGTATATTATACTCTTTTTAGTCATTAAAAAACAATAAATTAAAAACCAAAATAAGTGATAGTTTTATAAAACTTATAAGTTTTTTAGTTTATTGAAAACGATACAGAAATTGACATTCGGTAATATAGTCAAGGGAACTGATTTATGCTTAAATCTTTAAAAATATCAAAGAATTAAATTAATTAATAAACTCTAAAAATTTTTATACTGTAGATAAATGATTAGAAGAATATCTACATAAGTGACTTGTTGCATTTGCATAAATAATGTGAGTAACTTTTTAACTTTTTTATAACTCTATTTCTAAAAGTTGGCATAATAGCTTTTAAAAAGTTATTTTACTGTATTAGTGCTGATTAAATGTTTTTGTTAAACGTGTTTTAAAAAGAATTTCTATATTTTTTTTTTGGGTAGATCTCAGCACTTATAACAAAAGAAAAAGTATTCAAACTAACAATGTCATAAATATCACTTCATTTCAATTTTAACACAAAACTGTTAAATATTTTTAACAAAATTTATTTTTTCACCATTCCTTTATGTTCTTTTCCGAAGAAACGAATTCACCGTTCGGGGACTCCACCCCGGCCGGAAGCGTCGCCAGGTAAACGGGGGCTTCGGCGCCCTGATCGGGCGTCCTCGAGGCCTTATCCCCGCCCAAGTCCGTCTTCACCCATCCGGGGCACACCGCGTTGATTATGACGTCACTACCCTTCAGCTTCCTGGCCCACACGAAGGTGAGCGCGGACATGCCGACCTTGGACATTCCGTACGGCTGCTCCACGAACCCGTCCTCCTTGCAAGTCCCCCTCCGGCAGCTCTCGACGAACTCCTCCATCTTCCCCGTCAGCTCCTCCTCCGTCAGCGTCTCCCTTCTGAAGAACTTTTGGTTCTCCTCGCTCAACTGCTTGAGGTACATGATGCTCAAAGTGCTGGACACGTTGACGATCCTGCCACCCTTCCTCACAATAGGAAACAGGATCCTGCTGATGTCGACGGTTCCAGTGTAGTTCGTCCTCACGCAGTCCTCCGCCTTTTTCACTAGCGGCGTCGCGTCGGTCGAGTTGTACGCGATGCCCGCGTTGTTCACGATGACGTCGATGCCCCCGTATTGTGACGTCATGAAGCTTTTGAGCCGCTCGATGCTCTTGACGTCGCAAACGTCCAATTCGTGGAACTGGGGGTAGAGTCCCTCTCTCTCAAGGGTCTTCACCGCCTCCCTGCCGCGCTGCTCGTTCCTGGACAGAATGAAGACGTCCCCGTCGAACTTCTGGCACAGCCCCCTGACGATGGCGAGCCCGATGCCCTTGTTGGAACCCGTTACTATGGCAACATTTGTCATAAATTTCTCGTGTTTAAAATTTATCTTTCTTAATTTAAAATTTTTAGATATTACATTTATTAATAATAATATTTTCATTTATTTATCATAGTATATAATACTAAATACTTTTAAAAAAAAGAAAAGCAAAGTACATGTTGGAAAAATATATTATTTAACATGTTTTACTAACTAGTATTCTAATTAAATATTTTATACTATTGTTTCAAAAAGGAACAAAATTTTCAAAAGTACTGTGAATAGTCAGTTTGACTGTTAAAATATTACATCATATAACTTTTTTATGTAAAGTTACTAATTTTCGCGCAAATGAAAGTTACTATGAATAAAAATTTGTGCATAAAGCATTGAGTCCAATAAACGTGTAAATAAGTGTTTATACTTAACACATACTATTTATTTAAATATGTAAAATTGTGAAATTTAAGTTACAACAAAAAAGGGTTGTTTTATTTTTGTATTAAATATAAATATTAAAACAGTTGTAAATAATTTTGAGATTTGTTCAGCATAGTTAGTTTGTTTTCAGGCAAAATTGTAATCTAACTGAATTTGTAAGTAATATATGTATTTAATAAAACTTTTTACGAACCGTCTCAATTTTACACACAAAACACTTTGAAAGGTCTTCTGTTTATTTATATAAACATTGTAAATCGTGTTTGAAAAATTAACTACGAACTGATGGTAAAACTAACTAAGTTAATTAAGTTTGAATTTAAACAAAAAAAGCTTAGTTTACTTAACTTAAAAACTTGTAAGTCACTTTCATGTATATTTGTTTACAACTACTGTCAATACATGAAAATGAAAAGGCAGCACTTGTTGGTTATAAGTAAATAACTTAAAACCAGTGAATTTTGGTGGATCATAAACTAAATGTTCTGTTTAGTCTTGCTGTCTGAAGCCAGATTGTCAGTCAGACTTTTCTATACGCTTTACATTAAGACGGGCCAACACTCTAGGGTTTTTCAAATATATAGTTTTATCATTTATGTTAACTTTGCGTAACAAAACACAAACTAATTTTTTACTAAAGTAAAGTATTATTAAAAGCTTGTAAACTAGACACTATTTAAATTTGAAAAGTAGATACAAATAAATAAAAATCAGAATCAATACGCTCAACGATTTAATTATAAAAAATTGATTTACTTTTTTGTAACTAAAAAAATATTCACTTTACTAGTCTAAACGGCAAGTGCAAAATAAATAAGTTGTGAAGCTGCCTAGCTAACCAACTTTCGGTTATAAACGAAATAAAAACAAGCAAGTCGAGTAAATTAATGTTACATCTTTTACTGATTCTAAAGAACTTTCTGTTGTAATTAAAAGGTTTTTTTTTAATAAAAAATTTCTTCACAATTTTCCAACACAAACTACCATGCAAATGTAAAAAAATATGCCACCAGCTGGATTCGATCCCGGTACACTCGAATGGTGATTTTCGTTTTAACCACTCGACCATCATGGTTGATTTAATTAACTCTTGTAACGATTATATACTTAGTTTTTATCATCATGTTATGAATATTTGTTGCTTTACCATCACATAAAACCCATTAGAAAATGAACAATTTTCTCTGATACAAGAGATTTTTTCAAATAAATACTCTTATTTTGTGAAATAAAGCGACATTAAAAAAAAATAAAGTATTTAAGCACAGACTAAACTCCTCTTAGTTAAGCCAGTTAATGTTATTCTTTTGAAAACTTAATATACGTGTTTACAATAAGAAGTTTTGTATACAATTATATTTTTTGTTTACAATCATATTCTAAACTGAGAAAACAAAATACTTAATTTTTATAGTATAAAATAAAAGCCGAAAAAGTGGTTGATGGCTACAGCGAACAAACAACTTTGTGGTTGTTGCAATATAAACATAACAATTGAAATACATACTGAAATATGGAATTACAAGTAAAAAATAAACAGATACTTATTAGTATAACAATTATAATAATATACAGTGTAATTGTTGCTCGACACTTCTTTTACAAATAGTCAAAGAACATCTTTCTTCAAGTGTTAATTAATAGAATTCTGTCTTAAAATTACATTAGCAAATTCACTAACAGTATAAATAGCATATAAGAATGTAAACTTTCTTTAATTTCAAAATTGTTTGTTATGATTCTATTAACAATAATATGAATGTGTTGAAAACTAAGTTTAGTAGGTTTATCTTAGTTATGGTAATGAAAACTTTATTTTAAGGTAATTATAAAATTGAATTCTTTAAAAAAATAAACTTATACTTTTCAAAACTTCATAGTGAAAAAAAAAAGTTTTTTACAGATGAACTAAAGCTTTGTCAAAGGTTAATAGACTAAAACAGAAACGATTTACTACTTGCGATTTTTTAAAAGCTGAAAATTAGCTTAAGTTATGTAGTAAAAACAGTTTGATATAAGTAATTTTACTTTGATAAAGTTGTTTTTTACCTTGAGACAAATACTTCTAAACAAATAGATAACTTTAAGTGTAAAACCAGTAATTAATCAAAAATAAAACAAAAGCTTTATTCATTTTATTGAGTTTTTTTTTTGAAAACTTGTAATCTAAAATTTAATAAAAATATCAACTTTCTTTGCTTTAAGTTCTTGAACTTTTTCTTTTAAACAATTAATCAGCTTGAATTCATACTATATTATTTACAAAATAAAGTAATTTATTTTAGGCAAGTGATACAGAGTCAATTTTTTAATAACACAGCTTTTTTCGTTTTATTTTATTTCATGTTTGAGCAATGTTTTGTAATATTGATTTTCGTAAGGACTTGTTTTGCAATAAACTTAAAACTTTTATAATGTATGGAAATCTCCTTTGAAAATATTTTTCCGTGGTGAATTTAAAAATTAAAACTAGTCTAATGTTTTTTTTTTTAAAATAAATTGCTTTTTAAGCTTATCAGTGGAAGAATTTTTTTAAGAAAGTTGTTAAAGTGAAAATGTTGTTAAAAAATACTTTCAAAAAATTCTCTACAATAGTAAGTAACTTAAAAAAAACTTATAATGAAAATGCAGTTTGTAAGCTATTAAATAAACTAAGCAAGGAAAAATATGTCTTAAACAATATTATAATAATAACTATATTTTTTAATCTTAAGTATTGTTGTACTTTACTAAACTTATTTAACTAGTAACTATTACTTTTTGTTTTAGAACTTTATCGTAAAAAAGATATTGTTTTAAATAAATTACAAATGAATTAACATTAATGTTAATCAAATATTTTAAACTCTACTTACAAGGAAAATGATTTTAAAGAACTTTTTGAAAGTTTTTTTTTGTTTTTTGACTTTGAAAATGATTGTAAATTATTTTTGCTGTGTATAAGTAAAAACCGTTAGCTTAAACAACTTTGTTTAACTATTTAATTACAAATCTAGAATATCAATTAAAAACTAAATGCCACAAGGCTAATTTTTTCGTAAAAAATATGTAAAATCTTTAAATGCTCGTTTTGACCTAAAACTATGAAAAAAATCGTTTAAAAGGGTGTGCTTTTTTTAAATTTATATTTCTTTATCTTTTTTAATATTAATTTTAGAGTAGAATATTAGGTTATCGTCATTATTATATTTATCGTTATATTAAGAAAAAAAATATTTTACCTTATAGTAAATAAGATTCATACCAAAGATAGTTATACAGTGTTAATTAACTTCTAAATTTATAGTTGTTTGAATTAAGATACGATAACTCAGTTTTAAGAAATATTCTGTTAATTTATAAAATACTTTAAGATTACGAGAATCTAATAAAAAAACAAAGATTTTATAGTGTAAGCTTTACGCGGTTAAACTTTACAGATTCTATTTCATTTTAACATTTTTATAAAAAATGAATTAAGTCTCTACTAAGTAGTTTTTTGGACCTGGTTTGAAATTGTAAAGTTTTAAAATTCTGAAGTTGACTCAAGCTTGACAAAGATAAACACAAGTTTGTAAACATTTGGAGGGAAAATTTATAAGAACTGAAGAAACAGGTTTGTAATTTTATATTATTTATATTTACAGGGTTGCAACTTTACCTGGAAACCTGGAATTTGACAATTTAGGCAACAAAACCTAGAATTTTTGAAAAAAACCTGGAATTTTGAAAAAAAATCACTAAAAAACCTGGAATTTTAAACAATTTTTACATGTTAAGTAGAAAAATCTAGATTTGACAGAAAAATTCTACCCTAAAAATAAAAGTTTTTTGTCATTATCAAATTTTTTTTTTTTCAAAAGAACATTTAAATTAGCTTTACCATATATTTTCAATATTTTTTACTATTTAAAACATTTTTTACCTCAAACTTAATTTAAACTAAAAATAGACTCTAAAAAGTGTTCTTTTAAAAAACTGAAGGAAGTTTTGAAAACCTTGAAAAAATTTTGAAAAAAAAAGTGGCAACCCTGAGGTTAAAAAAAAATGGTCATGCTTAACTTTAGGTGAGGAAGCTTTGGTTCAATATACAGGAAATTCTCAGCATTATTTTCAATGATAAACAATTTTATTTTGAAATTTATTCATATTAATTATTTATATTACTGAATGTAATTTTAGCTGGCACTTTAGGTGGCTTTTCAACAATGCAACTTTCTAATAACAAAGTTTTTGTATTCTTTTTTGTATTCTAATAACAAAAATTTTATTAAAGTCAGTTTTAAATTAAAACATCAAAATCAACATTTTCTGTGAAATAATTGGTAGTTACCTGGCATGATGTTGCATTAATATCGAACTGAATCTATATATTGAAAATAACCATAGTTTTAGGCTAAATATGACATTTTTAAAAAAATAAAAAATAAAATCAAACTTCTTATTTATCATAAAGTATTAAAACTTGATTATGCAATGATGCTATGAGCATGATATTGCTATGATTTAACATTATAAATCGATCATATCAATACAATGTTTATTTTTTATATCACTACAAATCTAAAAAAAAAATTGATTAAATGTTTAGTTTTATTAGTTTATTAGAAACAAATTTAATTCAACTTATGTATTTATAAAGCTTGGTTAAAATAAAGTATTTTTTCAGAATATATTAAGCTTTAAACATAGTTTTCAGCTTAAAATTATGGTTAAAATGAACATTGAAATTAATTTACTTTCAGTTCGATATTGGTGCGACAGTAAATAGTTACTAAATATTTTTACCTACTTTAAATTCCTAATATTATGATCTTTTAAAGTATACAAGATTATTTAAAAGTATTTTTACAGTTTTCACCTTTTAGTACATAAATTTTCAAGTTTTGATAATCTCAGGCTGAATCATAAAGATATTGAGTAAAATTTTTCAGGCTAGTTAAAACATTTTTGATAGTGTTTGCTTACATATTTATAGTAGAATTACATTATCTTTTTATTAATATAGCATTGTTTAAAAAAAACTTCTTTTATTTTAGATTTAAAGTTATATAAATAAAGACAAGAAAAATTTTAAAATCCTGGCAGAATGTTTAAAAACTTAAAACATAGTTCTAAAAAGCCAGTGGCCATCCTGTTAAGACATAAATTTCAGACATTTAAGGGTTAAAACATTTTGTCATTAGGTTATTTTTAGTAGCTCTTCTCATTATATAGTTTTTATGATAAGTTTCTAATTTTAAACAATATATTAATATTATCAGTTGGTTAATAACAAAACTACTGCAGATCCACTGCTCTAATACCATTTATGACTAATAATTTAAAGAAATTTATTACTATATAATTTTAGACTTAAAATAAAGGTTGATGACAGTATTAATATTTAAATAAGTTAAAAAAAGAGTATAAAAGAATAATGTAATTACATAGAGTTGCACTGTTGTTTTGTATTTTGTTTTCATCTGTCTTTACTAGTTTTGGTAATTACCTGGGATGATGTCCACCAATATCAAGCTGAAATTGTATTGTATTCGATGTCTTTTAAAAACAATTTTAAAATAAGAATTTATATTTTATACATACAAAAAATCATTTAAACTTATTTATCATAAACTAATAAAACTGAAATATTTGAACACTTTTATTTAAAATGTAAAGCGATTATATAAATGAATTAGTTTATATCGATTACAATAATACTGTGATATAAAATCTATTAAATATTATAGTATGTAATAAATTTAATTATTTTTTATAAATAATGTAACTAGTTCGAAACAAAGTATCTTTTTAGATTAAACATAATAGGTTTGAAACATTGATATTTAGCTTAAAAGTATGGTAAAATAGATATCGAATATAGTATAATTTCAGCTTGATATTAGTGCGACATCACCCTAGGTCAGGGGTTGGCAGATCAAAAAAGGAACGTTTTTTATGTGGTTTTAAAAAACACATTTAAAGATAATTTTTTGATCATTAAAAATTTAGGCGATAGATAATCCTTTAAAGATAACACTGTAATTTATTTTTTGTTTTTTGAGAATGTTAATATATCAAACAAGTTGAAAAAAAAGCTTAATGCGGATCGCGGACCGCAGTTTGCCAAGCCCTGCCCTAGATAGTTACTCATATTTATAGTAGAATTTCATTATCTTTTTATTAATATAGCACTGTTTAAAAAATAATTTAGTTTTAGATTTAAAGTTATATAAAAATGACAAGAGAAGTTTTAAAATCCTGGCAGAAAATCTAAAAACTTAAAAGATAGTTCTGTAAAGCTAGTTGCAATCCTGTTTAGACATAAACTTGGATTTTATTTGTCATTAGGTTATTTTAGGTAGCTCTTTTCATTATATAGTTTTTATGATAAGTTTCTAATTTTAAATAATATATTAATACTATCAGTTGCTTAATATTTAAACTACTGCAGATTCACTACTCTAATACCATTTATGACTAATAATTTAAACAAATTTATTACTATATAGTTTTAGACTTGAAATAAAGGTTGATGACAGTATTAATGTTTAAATAAGCTAAAAAAAGGAATAAAAGGATAATGTAATTACATAGAGTTGCACTGTTGTTTTGTATTTTGTTTTTATCTGTCTTTACTAGTTTTGGTAATTACCTAGGATGATGTCCACCAATATCAAGCTAAATTTATATTACATTCGATGTCTTTTTTAACTATAATTTTTACATAAAAGTTTCTACCTTATATACACAAAAATATAATCTAATTTATTTATCATCAACTAATAAAACTAAAGTATTTGATCTTTTTTATTTACAATATCAAGCGATTATATAAATGAAATAATTTGTATCAATTAAGATGTTGTGAGATGAAATCGATTAAATATTTAAGTATGTACTAATTTATTTTTATTCATACTATTAATTTTCGTAGCCAGTTTGAAACAAAGTATCTTTTTAGATTAAACATAATAGGTTTAAAACATTGGTTTTAAGCTTAAAAATGTGGTTAAAAAAACATCGAATATAGTATATATTTCAGCTTGATACTGGTGCAACATTATCCTAGGTAGTTACCCTAATTTCATTTTACTAATTTTAAAAGTTTAAAGGAATATTTAAGATTTGTTAGAATAAATAAAAAAAATTAATTAGTTGCTTTAAAAAAACTCAAAATGAAAGTATAAATCTGTGCCAATAAGGTATTTGAAATTTAGTTACATAGACTACTATATTTGGGTTTTAAATGATTTTATTAGTTTAGAAAACATAATAACCCGTACAAAAGTTTTAAAAGTCATTTGCTGATTAAAAATAAAACCAATAAAAATTCATTTTGAACGAATTTGTAATCTTGCCATTGTGTACTAATGGTTTAATAAATCGTTCGTACAGTCTGGCTCAAGTAAAACACCTTAATACTAACAGCCTGAAGGAATTGAGCAGTGCTTTTTGGAATCAGTTATATTCATGAATGAAGACGATGAAGCACTTTTGGACGCATTCGAGATAATTTGCCCTGAAAAAGTTGTATCAGGATGCGAAAGAGCGTCGCTGTACATTTACGGTAGGATTGGTTAAATACAGAACTTTCCATTAAATTTTAGACAAATAACTTATTTAAAAAAATTATTATATAGTATGGTCTATTACAAAAGATAACTCTTTATAGTTTTAAATAATAAACCAAAGTTAACTATTATAACTATCCTGAAATAAGTTAATAACAAATACATTAAAAACATATAAATTAAATTACCACACTAGATTGTTTTGTATAATTATTTATTTTTCGGTTGTTTACGAAAGACTTTTGTTAACTTTTTTGATTAGTTTTGCTCAATAAAACAGCAGTTTTTTATTGATTACAGCTTGATACTTTTAATCGACCTTACTCTTTATTTCTTTTTAACATTTGTTATTGCTTGTAATCAAGTACTCTAAATCTACTTACAGGGTTGTCACTTTACCTGGAAACATGGAAAAACCTGTAATTTTGAAGAAAATCACTAAAAAACCTAGAATTTTAAACAATTTTTACATGTTATGTTGAAAAATCTTGATATGACGCAACAAATTTATCATATATATAATTTTTTTTATCATCAAAAATTTCCATTCAAAAACACATTTAAAGTAGCTTAACCGTATGTTTTTAATGTTTTTATACTATTTAACACAGTTTTTACCTTAAACTCAATTTTAAACTAAAGATAAACCGAAAAATGTGCACTTTACAAAACTTGGAGGAAATTCTGAATACCTGGATATTTTTTTTTAAATGACTGATAGCTCTATACTAACTAACTATTAGCTCATCCAGATCCGCCTTAACTGCGTTGTTAAACTAAGATGGTTTTTATATCGTTAGTCATTGTTTCAAAAGTTATTCTTTAAGAAAAAGCCGTTTGCTCATTGATAATGTCAATAAATTATGAAAACTTTGTAAGTAAATAGTTTGGTTTGTATTTTATTAGACAGTTTATTTCTTAGCTCTAAAGCTTTTTTGTTGAACAAAATTATTTAACTGTCTGAAATTATAATATCTGGAATTTGTTCTGATCCCGGATTTACGGCTTACTTGAATTTATTCATCTACTTTAAGGTATAATTGGTTTAGTTAGATACATTTTTGTGACGTCATAATTCAGAACACTTCCTCAGTTTTCGATATCAGTCGTTTTCTAATTGGGACTTGTATCATTTTTATGGTGTCATATTAACGGTGTTGTTTTTGAGAAAAACTTAAATTTTTTTTATTCTATTTTTCAGAAAACTCGAAAATGTAAATAATCAAGAATAAGTTTTTGAATAATTCAGTAGTTACACTGGTTTTTGCATTTTTAAACATTTGTCTGTGTTTTTTAGTTACTGTAATTGTTTATACATTCAAGACACGGCTTAACTACATTTTATAAACATTAGTTCTGTAATTAAAAAAAAATCAAAATTGAAGAATAAACCCTTTCCAAAAAAGTATTTGAAATTTAGTTACATAGATTACATAGATTACTATATTTGTGTTTTAAATGATTTTATTAGTTATGATAACATAATAACCCGTACAGAAGTTTTAAAAGTAATTTAATTATTAGAAATAAGACTTATAAAAATTCATTTTAAACGAATTTGTATTATTGCCATTGTGTACTAATGGTTTAATAAATTGTGTGTACAATCTGGCTCAAGTAAAACACCTTAATACTAACAGCCTGAAGGAATTGAGCAGTGCTTTTTGGAATCAGTTATATTCATAAATGAAGACGATGAAGCACTTTCGGACGCATTCGAGATAATTTACCCTGAAAAAGTTGTACCAGGATCCGAAAGAGCGTCGCTGTACATTTACGGTAGGATTGGTTAAATACAGAACTTTCCATTTATTTTTAGACAAATAACTTGTTTAAATAAAATATTATATAGTGTGGTCTATTACAAAAGATAACTCTTTATAGATTTAATTATATAAATCAAAGTTAACCATTATAACTATTCTGAAATAAGTTAATAACAAATACATTAAAAACATATAAATTAAATTACCACACTAGATTGTTTTGTATAATTATTTGTTTTTTGGTTCTTTACGAAAAACTTTTGTTAGCTTTTTCGATAAGTTTTGCTCAATAAAGTAGCAGTTTTTTATAGATTACAGCTTGATACTTTTTATCTACCTTACTCTTTATTTCTTTTTAACGTTTGTTATTGCTCGTGATCAAGTACTCTCAAATCTACTTACAGGTTTCCCATTTTACCTGGAAACATGGAAAATCCTGTAATTTTGAATAAAAATCACTAAAAAACCTGAATTTTTAATTAATTTTTACATGTTAAGTAGAAAAATTTATCACTTAAATAATTTTTTGGTCATCATCAATTTTTTTTATTCATAAACACATTCAAAGTAGCTTTACAGTATGTTTTCAATGCTTTTATACTAGTTGACAAAGTTTTTTTTACCTTAAAATTAACTTGAAACTAAAAATACACCCTAATATGTGTACATTTAAAACCTGTAAAAATTTTCTTAAATGCGACTGATAACCCTGTACTAACTAACTGTTAGCTCATCAACATTTTTAAGATTTTTCTGTGTTTTTTAATCAACTGTATTTGATTTTACATACAAGTCTCGGCTTAATTACATTTTATAACTATAGCATTACTAATTAAAAAAAATTCAAAATTGAAGAATTAACCTTTGCCAACAAGGTATTTGAAATTTAGTTACATAGATTACTATATTTGTGTTTTAAATGATTTTATTAGTTGAGAAAACATTGTGACACGTATAGAAGTTTTAAAATTAATTTGCTGATTTGAAATAAGACAGGTAAAAATTCATTTTGAATGAATTTGTAATATTCCTACTGTACACTAATGGTTTAATAAATTGTGTATACAGTCTGACTCAACTAAATACCTTAATACTAACAGCCTGAAGGAATTGAGAAGTGCTTTTTGGAATCAGTTATATTCATGAATGAAGACGATGAAGCCCTTTCGGACGCATTCGAGATAATTTACCCTGAAAACGTTGTACCAGGATGCGAAAGAGCGTCGCTGTACATTTACGGTAGGATTGGTTAAATACAGAACTTTCCATTAATTTTTTGACAAATAACTTATTTAAATAACATATTGTATAGTATAATCTTTTACAAAAGATAATTTTTTATAGTTTTAAATATATAAACCAAAGCTAACCATTATAACTATCCTGAAATAAGTTAATAACAAATACATTAAAAACATATAAATTAAATACAACACTAGATAGTTTTGTATAATTATTTATTTTTTGGTTGTTTACAAAAAATTTTTACATGTTATGTCGAAAAATTTTGATATGACGCAAAAATATTACCATATAGAATTTTTTTTGGTCATCATCAAAAATTTCCATTCAAAAACACATTTAAAGTAGCTTAACCGTATGTTTTTAATGTTTTTGTACTATTTAACGCAGTTTTTACCTTAAACTCAATTTTAAACTAAAGATAAACCGAAAAATGTGTACTTTTAAAAACTTGGAGGAAATTCTGAAAACCTGGATATATTATTTTAAATGACTGATAGCTCTGTACTAACTATGAGCTCATCCAGATCCGCCTTAACTGCGTTGTTAAACTAAGATGGTTTTTATATCGTTAGTGATTGTTTCAAAATTTATTCTTTAAGAAAAAGCCGTTTGCTCATTGATAATGTCAATAAATGATGAAAACTTTGTGAGTAAATAGTTTGGTTTGTATTTTATTAGACAGTTTATTTCTGAGCTTTAAAGCTTTTTTGATTGAACAAAATTATTTAACTGTCTAAAATTATAATATTTGGAATTTATTCTGACACCGGATCTACGGCTTACTTGAATTTCTTTATCTATTTTAAGGTATTATTGGTTTAGTTAAATACATTTTTGTGATGTCATAATTCAGAATACTTCCTCAGTTTTCGATATCAGTCGCTTTCTTTTTGGCACTTGTATCTTTTTTATACTGTCATATTAACGGTGTTGTTTTTCAGAAAAACAAATTATTTTTATTCTATCTTTCAGAAAATTCGAAAATGTATATAACTAAGATAAGTTTTTGAATAATTTTGTAGTTACACTGGTTTTTGCATTTTTAAACATTTGTCTGTCTTTTTTAATCAACTGTAATTGATTTTACATACAAGTCTCTGCTTAATTATATTTTATAAAAATAAGTTTTCTAATATAAAAAAAAAATCAAAATGGAAGAAAAAACCTTTTCCAAAAAAGTATTTGAAATTTAGTTACAAAGATTACTATATTTGTGTTTTAAATGATTCTATTAGTTTAGAAAACATAATAACCCGTACAAAAGTTTTAAACGTAGTTTTCTGATTAAAAATAAGACCAGTATATATTCATTTTGAACGAATTTGTAATCCTGCCATTGTATACTAATGGTTTAATAAATTGTGTGTACAATCTGGCTCAAGTAAAACACCTTAATACTAACAGCCTGAAGGAATTGAGCAGTGCTTTTTGGATTCAGTTATATTCATGAATGAAGACGATGAAGCACTTTCGGACGTATTCGAGATAATTTACCCTGAAAAAGTTGTACTAGGATCCGAAAGAGCGTCGCTGTACATTTACGGTAGGATTGGTTAAATACAGAACTTTCCATTGATTTTTAGACAAATAACTTATTTAAATAAAATATTATATAGTGTGGTCTATTACAAAAGATTACTCTTTATAGTTTTAAATATATAAACCAAATTTAACCATTATAACTATCCTGAAATAAGTTAATAAAAAATACATTAAAAACATATAAATCAAATTACCACACTAGATAGTTTTGTATAATTACTTATTTTTTGGTTGTAAACAAAAAACTTTTGTTCGCTTTTTCGATTAGTTTTTCTCAATAAAGCAGCAATATTTTACTGAGTACAGCTTGGTACTTTTTATCTATCTTGCTCAATATTTAATTTTAACGTTTGTTATTGCTTGTAATCAAGTACTCTCAAATCTACTTACAGGTTTGCCACTTTATCTGATAATATAGAAAAACCTGGAATTTTGAAGAAAAATCACCAAAAAACCTGGAATTTTAAACAATTTTTACATGTTATGTCGAAAAATCTTGATATAACGCAAAAAAATTATCATATAGAATTTTTTTTGGTCATCATCAAAGTTAAAAACACATTTAAAGTAGCTCAACCGTATGTTTTCAATGTTTTTATATATTTAACGCAGTTTTTACCTTAAACTCTATTTAAAACTAAAAATAGACCGAAACATGTGTACTTTTCAAAACTTGGAGGAAATTCTGAAAACCTTGTAACCTACAGATGTAGGTACCTTTAATACTTAACTTAGCTTATACTAAAAAATGATACTAATAATACTTTGGCTTCTCTATATAAAACTAGGCATGACATGAGTTAACATATTTTATATAAAGAACAATTGCAAACACTAACAAATATATAAACAAAATCAAATTTAGAAAATACTTTAAATGTGGTCAAAACCTTTACACAATTTTTAATCTAGCAAGAATATACTTTAAGAATGTCTAAAACAAAACACGATTTAACTACTTAGAATGTAAATAGGAAATACTTATAAAAATAATACTAATCAAATAATACTTTATAAAACACAAGAAAACAATATAAATGTCTATTCTTCATTATTATGTTTACTGCAGCAGGCTGTAGCTAGAATAGCAATTGTAACCTACCGATGTAGGTACCTTAAATACTAAACTTAACTTATACTAAACAATGATACTAATAATACTTAAGCTACTCTATATAAAACTAGGCATGACATGAGTTAACATATTTTATATAAAGAACAATTGCAAACACTGACAAATATATAAAGAACATAAAATTTAGAAAACACTTTAAATGTGGTCAAAACCTTTACACAAGATTTAATCTAGCAAGAATATACTTTAAGAATGTATGAAACAAAATACGATTTAACTACTTAGAATGTAAATAGGAAATACTTATAAAAATAATACTAATCAAAAAATACTTTTTAAAACACAAGAAAACAATATAAAAGTCTATTCTTCATTATCATGTTTACTGCAGCAGGCAGTGGCTAGAATCCTCCCCTCTGTCTGTTGTATCAGCTTATATATAACATTCCCTAACTCAATGTTGCATCAGGGTTTCTTGTCTGCACTTTATTCTCTCCTTTTGTCAACTGTATTAAACTTGCATCAGTATAAAACTTAACCTTGCGAGCTTTCTCTTTACGCTTGGATGAATTTTAGCTCAAAACTTCCAACCAAATCTAAACAGTAATCAAGTGCAACTTGAAATCCTGTTACACTTCCTCTTCTCCACTGTTGAAAGAGAAACGTCACTCTACTTCTCCTCTGCCTTTTTGTTGGAAGATAAAAAACACCCTTCCTTCATAAACAAGTAAAAAAAAGTTACACATATCAAAATTTAATTTGGTCTCAAAACTACTTGTGTTTTCCATACAAGATTTAAAGCAAATTAGAAAGTACAATAATTTTTAATAAATGGTCATTTAATTCTTAAACTTTTATACTATTGATAATCAAAAAAAAAAGTTAATGTGTTTTACTAGCTTCAACAATTTATTTAACTTCAATAACAATATTAAACATGAGTCACATTCTACTATAAAGATTGCAGAATTGAAAAACAGGTAAATTACAAAAATACAAAAAAAACACTCAAATGTCATGCCTATGCAAACCCCTGTAATACAAACTCCAAAAATTTTCAGCATGTTACTGGTCTTTGCTGTCTTAGTTATTAATAAATATTTTCTTTTTTTATTGTGCTATTAAGATTTAAGAGCCTTAGATAAATCTAATATCACTCACTTTCAAATAAAATTGGTCACCACTTTTAAGACTTATTTAAACTTATACCTTATTAGTTTTTTTATTTTGACTTTCTGACTAAAATTTGTCAGATCAACTTTGGTTTTTTGGACAATAATTATGTCAGTTACATTTTGACTTTTTGTACTAAATTTTGTTAGACCTACTTTGACTGTTTGGAATAATATTTTGTCAGTTCAATTTTGACTTTTTGTTCATAATTTTGTCACAACTACTTTGACTTTTTGGACAATAATTTTGTCAGTGCAGTTTTGACTTTTTGTTCATAATTTTGTCACAACTACTTTGACTTTTTGGACAATAATTTTGTCAGTGCAGTTTTGACTTTTTGTTCATAATTTTGTCACAACTACTTTGACTTTTTGGACAATAATTTTGTCAGTGCAGTTTTGACTTTTTGTTCATAATTTTGTCACAACTACTTTGACTTATTGGAAAATAATTTTGTCAGTGCAGTTTTGACTTTTTGTTCATAATTTTGTCACAACTACTTTGACTTTTTGGACAATAATTTTGTCAGTGCAGTTTTGACTTTGTTGACTCAAAATTTATCAGTTCTACTTTGAGTTTTTGGACTAAACTTTGTCAGTTCTACTTTGCCTTTTTGGACAATAATTTTGTCAGTTCAATTTTGACTTATTAGTTTTCCTAACCCCCTATTCATTCTGGTTATAGGTACAAACTCAAAGGCTTTTAAATGGGCATATGGTAAATGTAAGTATTGCTTCTTAAAAATTAAATGCACAATTTGTTGTAAAATTTCTCTAAATCTACTACTAAATAAAATGCAGTATATAAAAAAAAATAACAAAAATATAGGAATGTGAGATAAAATTGTGATAAATACTGCTTTCAAAATAAAAGGTAATACACTAATAAAACTTATTTGGGTAAAATAGTGTCTTGGTAATATTTAACTGTTATTTAAAAGACTGGTAATTCTTTAAACGAGGACGCCAATTGTAACCTACCGATGTAGGTACCTTAAATACTAAACTTAACTTATACTAAACAATGATACTAATAATACTTAAGCTACTCTATATAAAACTAGGCATGACATGAGTTAACATATTTTATATAAAGAACAATTGCAAACACTGACAAATATATAAAGAACATAAAATTTAGAAAACACTTTAAATGTGGTCAAAACCTTTACACAAGATTTAATCTAGCAAGAATATACTTTAAGAATGTATGAAACAAAATACGATTTAACTACTTAGAATGTAAATAGGAAATACTTATAAAAATAATACTAATCAAAAAATACTTTTTAAAACACAAGAAAACAATATAAAAGTCTATTCTTCATTATCATGTTTACTGCAGCAGGCAGTGGCTAGAATCCTCCCCTCTGTCTGTTGTATCAGCTTATATATAACATTCCCTAACTCAATGTTGCATCAGGGTTTCTTGTCTGCACTTTATTCTCTCCTTTTGTCAACTGTATTAAACTTGCATCAGTATAAAACTTAACCTTGCGAGCTTTCTCTTTACGCTTGGATGAATTTTAGCTCAAAACTTCCAACCAAATCTAAACAGTAATCAAGTGCAACTTGAAATCCTGTTACAACCTAGATATTTTTTTTTTGATGACTGATAGCTCTGTACTAACTAACTATTAGCTCATCAAGATCCGCCTTAACTGCGTTGTTAAACTAAGATTGTTTTTATATCGTTAGTGATTGTTTCAAAATTTTTTCTTTAAGAAAAAGCCGTTTGTTCATTGATAATGTCAATAAATTATGAAAACTTTGTGAGTAAATAGTTTGGTTTGTATTTTATTAGACAGTTTATTTCTGAACTCTAAAGCTTTTTTGTTGAACAAAATTATTAAACTGTCTGAAATTATAATATCTGGAATTTGTTCTGACCCCGGATTTACGGCTTACTTGAATTTCTACATCTATTTTAAGGTATTATTGGTTTAGTTAAATACATTTTTGTGATGTCATAGTTCAGAATACTTCCTCAGTTTTCGATATCAGTCGCTTTCTTTTTGGGACTTGTATCTTTTTTATGGTGTCATATTAACTGTGTTGTTTTTGATAAAAACTCAAATTATTTTCATTCTATATTTCAGAAAACTCGAAAATGTAAATAATCAAGAATAAGTTTTTGAATAATTCAGTAGTTAAACTGGTTTTTGCATTTTAAAACATTTGTCTGTGTTTTTTAGTCAACTGTAATTGATTATACATACACGACACGGCATAATTACATTTTATAAACATTAATTCTGTAATTAAAAAAAAATCAAAATGGAAGAATAAATCTGTGTCAACAAGGTATTTGAAATTTAGCATGATTTTTTTAGTTTAGAAAACATAATAACACGTACAGAAATTTTAAAAGTAATTTAATGATTAGAAATTAATCATTTTGAACGAATTTGTATTATTGCCATTGTATACTAATGGTTTAATAAATTATGTGTACAATCTGGCTCAAGTAAAACACCTTAATACTAACAGCCTGAAGGAATTGAGCAGTGCTTTTTGGAATCAGTTATATTCATAAATGAAGACGATGAAGCACTTTCGGACGCATTCGAGATAATTTGCCCTGAAAAAGTTGTACCAGGATCCGAAAGAGCGTCGCTGTACATTTACGGTAGGATTGGTTAAATACAGAACTTTCCATTAACTTTTAGACAAATTACTTATTTAAATAACGTTTAAAACATTAAAATAATATATTGTTTAGAATAACCTATTACAAAAGATAATTGTTTTAGAGTTAAATATATAAACCAAAGCTAACCATTATAACTATTCTGAAATAAGTTAATAACAAATACATTAAAAACATATAAATTAAATTACCACACTAGATTGTTTTGTATAGTTATATATTTTTTGGTTGTTTACGAAAAACTTTTGTTCGCTTTTTTGATTAGCTTTGCTCAATAAAACAGCAGTTTTTTATTGATTACAGCTTGATACTTTTTATCTACCTTACTCTTTATTTCTTTTTAACATTTGTTATTGCTTGTAATCAAGTACTCTCAAATCTACTTACAGGGTTGCCACTTTACCTGAAATTTTGAATTTTCACTAAAAACCTGAAATTTTAATTAATTTTTACATGTTAAGTAGAAATATTTATCATATGAATAATGTTTTGGTCATCATAAAATTTTTTTATTCATAAACACATTCAAAGTAGCTTTATAGTATGTTTTCAATGTTTTTATACTATTTAACACGGTTTTTTACCTTAAACTCAATTTAAAACTAAAGATGGACCGAAACATGTGTACTTTTCAAAACTTGGAGGAAATTCTGAAAACCTGGATATATTATTTTAAATGACTGATAGCTCTGTACTAACTAACTATTAGCTCATCAAGATCCGCCTATACTGCGTTGTTAAACTAAGATGGTTTTTATATCGTTAGTGATTGTTTCAAAATTTATTCTTTAAGAAAAAGCCGTTTGCTCATTGATAATGTCAATAAATGATGAAAACTTTGTGAGTAAATAGTTTGGTTTGTATTTTATTAGACAGTTTATTTCTGAGCTCTAAAGCTTTTTTGACGGAACAAAATTATTTAACTGTCTGAAAGAATAATAGCAGAAATTTGTTCTGATCCCGGATTTACGGCTTACTTGAATTTCTTTATCTAATTTAAGGTATCATTGGTTTAGTTAAATACATTTTTGTGACGTCATAATTCAGAATACTTCTTCAGTTTTTGATATCTATAGTTTTCTTTTTTGGTTTTAAATCTTTTCTAAGATGTCGTTTTAATGGTGTTGATTTTCAGAAAAAAATTATCTTCTTTTTCAGGATGAATGTGAATTTTTATTCAATATCCTTATTTTTCTACGTTTAATTTTCGATAATATATCCCTTTTTCTACAGTATTTGTTTTTAACGTAGTAATCTAGTTCAAGTTTTTTATTATAGAACCAACTAACACGTTTGATGTACTTTTAGTTTATATTAGTGATGAAAGAAACTTTTGTTACTCAAGTTTTTGTGGTTTTATATGGTTGTCTGAACTCAGTGAATACCGCTTGTTCTGTATTTATTTCCTTTCAACAACAACAAATAATATTTCTCTATTGTATCTGGTTAGAATCTTTTACAGAACCTTGAAATTGATCTTTATTTGACTTTTGTTCTTCTTAAAATTATTTTATATAGTTGTAAATTTATGCAAAGCTGGTTTGTGTTGACCTATCAATTTTACATTTTTGTACGTTTCTTCATTAGCAAACCAAAATGTATTTTTAATTAAGTTAATAGTTGTTATGTTTTGCGATAAAAATCCACGAATTTCAAAAATGAATTTTGTTATGTTATTTAAATAAGTTTATAATTTAGCTTTGGTTGCAGTGCAGTTTGTACTTTGCTTTATTTTAAATAAGATTTTTTTTTGACATTGAACAAACAATATTTAATTCTAGTAAGTACGTCTCTTTTTTAAACAGTGTTCTAAGTAGACTAATTGATTCGTTATAATAATATTCAATATAATTCAATATGATAATAAGTTTTTATACTATTTAACACATTATCTTACCTTAACTTTAACTTTAAATTAAAAATAGACCCAAAAAAGTGTACTTTTAAAAACCAGGAAAAAATTTGCCAACAATATTTGGCAACCCTATTTTATGCTATAAACTAGTGTTTTAAATATAAAACTAATATTTTTGATTAAAGGGAAAGAAAATCAAACAAATTGAAACTGTAAAGTAAGTTGAACTAAAACTAGATAACACTTAACTAATTTTAAGTTGAATTTCTCGAATATGTGATTGCTTTTGTGTTAACAATAAAAGTATATATTTCGAAACGCTACTTTTAATTTTGATGCTTTCAAATTTCTTAGTTTTTACTTATATAATTAAATAACCAACATATCAAGATAGCAAGTTAATCTCAAAATAAACGTTCTCTAAGGTAAATCTATGGTAAATTTTTACAGCTTCAGCTTAAAAGTTCAACGTTAGTAAAATAGAAATAATAATTTAATATAAAAGCAAGTACTAACTAAATTTTTGAATAAAAGCAAAACTAAATGAACACTTAATTGAATGAAAATTTTAAACCATTTGTATTTTTGCTGTCATTTTTAAATTTTGTGATGCGCTAAGTTGCAAACTAAGATTTTTAAAGAGTTTCTAACCTATAACCGTTCATAAAATTAGTGTTTGACAAAAGTGTGCACATTGAGCAGTAAACTTTGAGAAACCAACTTTAAACTACTTTATTTTTGTTTAATTTTGTATCAAACCGTTTCTGAAATTATAAAATTACTGAAGTATTTCTAGAGTATCGAGTTCTTAATTTGTTAAACCTAAATTCTTCGTATATTTTTTAGCTTTAAAATTAATATCAAAAGTAAAAGAACAAAAACGTTATGTGTTATTATTAAAATTTTATTTATAAATCTTTTGTTATCCGATTTTTATTTATTTTTTATTCCAGTTTTGTACCTCAAGTCGTGCTTGTGGCCTCCTTTTCCTGACGCATCTTGTTAGTGTTATTTTACCCATAAAAACAGAACATACTATTAACAGACGAACAATTTTATAATTTTACGAAATAGAAACTAAAACTATTTATTATATTTAAAATGTGTAATTTCATAGGTGATCATGAAGAATGACCGAGAAGACGAAAAAAGGACCCGAGAACCAGAGGCGAAGTAATTAAGAGATACTGAAAATTTGTTCCTACGTCATAGTGTTTCTTACTTTAATAGGTGAATATTGTTTGTTTTCATTTATAAATTATAGTTATAGTTGTTAAAATTAGTTGTATTTTAATATTTAAGCATACATTTCAATGTAATTCAGTATAATACAAGTCAAAAGGTAAAATACATTTTAAAGTAAAGTTTTTTACCATTATTACGTCATTGAATTATTTGGAATGAAGCAGGACCTGACCACAAGGATAGCCTAAACCAGAGGTCAAAGTGAAATTTAAAAAAAAAAACATTGTCGCGGTCCACACTTAATTAAAAAATTTAAAAAACAAAAATGGGATAAAATATACTATGATAAAGCACTCGTAAATAGTTTTATTATGAACATTCAAGTTCTTTTATTTAAAGTAGTGCTTAATGTTATCCGCCATTGAAACTGTCGCTCTACAAACGAAATTTGATTAAATGTTTAGTTATACATAAAAGTTAAGTGAGCTATCAATTAATTAGCTTCACATGGCGTCAGGTACAAATATGTTGATACTCCTTAAACTTAATTCCTTAATACTCAATAAAAATTAAAAACCGCAGTCATATTATTCCTGGGCAAAATTATGAGTTAACAGTAGCTTTAAAAGGTCCTAACAGTTCAAAAGAAAAACTTATGGAGTATTTGTTACATGTCGTTTTGTTGTAGTAGAAAAATGTAAAAGTTAAAATTACTGTAAACATACATATACACAACTGAATATTTATTTATATTATTTCGAACATAACCTTTAGAGTTGTACAACTCAGTACTGTTGACTAAAAAATTTATTTAAGCTTTTTATTTTATAGGTGTTTCGTACTTTTATAAACTAAAAATACATACTCAGCTTGAATATATTTAATTATATCATTAGTTGTTTAAAAACACAGTAGTAATAAAATTAAAGTTTGCTTTACAGTGTTAAGCTTATTAACTGTACCACAAATTTCAAGTAATTTATTTTTTGATACGCAAAGTTTATGGTAATTTTTAGCTTTGATGATGTTGTTAAAAATAGTTTTTTGTTGAGAGTTACTTTTATTATTTACTTTAAACTTAGAGATTAAAACAAATACAATAATCAAACTTACTATCGAATTTGTAACAACTCAATGAGTAAAAAATGTATTATGTTTATAAAGTTTTCAAAATAGTATAGTTATTAATAAAACTTTAAGTACTTTAAAATAAAATATTAAAGTCAAAAACAAAAATAGTGTTGAAGTAAACTTATAAACTGCAGTAATTGTTATAAACGAAATTACAAAATGTTAAAAGTTAAATGTTATTAAACTTATATTAATACTTGATCTTTGAAAAATAATAGTTTATCTTAACTTAGATTTAAAAGTTGTGCAATATTTATATTCTATACAACATTAATTAAACAATTTAAAATTTGAGTTTTTATTCTACACAGTGTTTAATGCGTAATGCAATGATCACGAACTAAAAACTGTTTAAAGTAAGACTGACAAAGCTATATATACTAAATTATATAAGTCTGTTAAATTGACAAAAATTTCAAAGTCTTAATAACGAATTGAACAACTACTATAGAGCTATCATTCAAGTTATTATGAGTGTTAAATTAGTTTTTTATACAAAATACTTATTGGATACAGCTTACAATGAAATGAAAATACAAAATACCAATACGATATAAACACAAGCATAAATGCAACAAACTTAGAAAATGGTAAAATATGCAATTACGGACACGAAAATGTTATGATTTTAGATATTTAGCGAAGTATCTACATTTACCAATTAACTCAGTTCTGGAGTTGAGAGGAGTTTTTGTCAGCGATCGCTATATCCAATTTTTCAATATTATACAGAGTGCATATTTTGCTCGGTTGGCGTTGATTAATTTTATGCATTATCTTCCATTTAACATTGTTCTTAATCATATCTTCATTGAACTTAGCGGCGTGAAAAAATGAGCTGAATTTTGTGGATTCTTTCAGATTTTAATTTCTGCAGCTATGTATATTTTCGTTGTATCTTGTTTTAAAGTTTTTTGCAGTTTCCAAAATAATGCGGTTCTTTGTTATCATATGAGACAGTAGCTTTGTATATGAAACGTCTGGAAAGGCATTTACCTTCCACTGGGCATGAGATTCTAATTCTACAATTGAAACTTGTTTCATTTTTCTTTTTGTTTTTACTTTCCTCTATGATTTTAGACTTGATTTGCTGATTTCGGATTCTATGTTGGGCATACATGAATAACCTATTTTGATTGCCTCTCTGTTGAGAATTTTATATATATTTGTTTTTAGGGAAATGCTTATCTACTGATTTAATTTTTTTTTTCCCTATTTTGGTCTTTAATGTTGCTCTAAAAGGAAGGTTGTAGTATAACACTTGTTTTTTTTCTTTTTCTATCGCCCCTACCATCATTATGATTTGAGTATTCTAAAACTTTATTAAAACCACTGTTTTTTAACGCTTTCTCGTATGATTTCTTGTAATTATCAGACATAGTCTTGTTTTTTGATAAATCAAATAGTATATTTTGTTTCATATTAGTTGGCTCTCTTTTGACGCTTGGTTAGATTTTATATTTATGTTTTTTTTCTTTAGCGTTTGGTTTTCTGTGGGGATGATATATCATTCTGTAGATCAAGTAATACATCCAGGAAGTCTATGTTACTGCTGTCTAATTCAATCTTATTTTTTAAGTTTTGTTCAGAGAAAACCGCTCTAATTTCTTTTCTTGTCTTTTCTATGACTCTTTTTGATCGCTTTTTAATTTTAGAAATTCCATCATCGCGCTACTACTCGAAGTTATCTTTAGATAAAAATTAGTTTAGGTTATTCAATAGGAACAAAACGATTAACTTGCAAACTTCAGCGCCATGGTAGCTTCCCATCGGAACGTCAAATAGGTCTTCTTTTGCATTCTTTTTGATCCAAACTTCGTTGACATGCCTGAGAACTGTCTTGCACGAGTGTAGTATAGTATATATGTCTGAGTATGTTATTTTCATTTATTTTTTTGCAAGTTCGATCGATTTTTTTAGTAACAGATTATTCGAGATACTTGGGTAGGATTCTTCTATATTAAATTTTATAAACGTGTAACTACTCTTGTTGTTGATTTTATTAAACCATTTTATAACATTATCAATTTTTATCAATTGCTGTAACTTAGTTTTTTTCTTTAACTTTAATCTAAATTCTTAACAATAATTTTATATTATAAACAATCAAATAGTAAGTTAAACGCTTGTGCAGCAGCAAACAATTAATGAATATGTTATAATACACAACATAAAGGTAATTTTAAAGTAAATAAGATAACTGGTCACTCTTCTTAACATTCTTAAAACTATTGAAAAAATCAAAGACCTTATGTAAACACAAAAATTTTTTCTTCAATTAAAATATATTGCATTTGGTTTAAATTGTATATTTGTACAAAGTGTTTATCTCCTTCTTTTTATTCAAAATTTCATTGCTTGCCTAAGCTTACCGATTTTCTGTATAAGATTCTATTTTTCTTTTGTAGTAACAACTGCAAGAAGTTTTTAAGCAATGGACATTAATTAAAACTGAGGATGTTTCTTAAAATCATGTCCTTCATACTAACTTTAAACCTCATAACAGTTTATACTGAAAAAAACTCTATTTATTAAAAATAAGTAAAGTATTTCAACTAAAACATTAAAAGACTTGTTTATATCATAGTTTTAATTATAACTGTATAAAACTATTCGTTTAACTTACAAAAATAACTATTATATACTATAACTTTTACTAACAACTTAAAAAGGACTTGGTAATTTGAAACCCTAGGTGATTTAAAATTTTTACAATTATTTTTGTGCAAAAAAAAAACGATGCTCACCTTTTATAACTTAAGACGAACTTTCTATAAAAAATAAATAGTCATTCTTATGGAAAAAATTAGAAAATTTTGACTCTCTTGAGGTAGCTTACTTAGTAATTTTTGATAAAAAAAAAGACCTTTCGTCTTTCGACGAAAAGCCTTTAGAAAAAAAAAGGGAGAAAATGAAAAAAAAAATGGCGCAAAAAAGCCCCCGACGAGCCGCGGCCGCTCAAATATACAAAAAACTTATTGGATACAGCTTACAATGAAATGAAAATACAAAATACCAATACGATATAAACACAAGCATAAATGCAACAAACTTAGAAAATGGTAAAATATGCAATTACGGACACGAAAATGTTATGATTTTAGATATTTAGCGAAGTATCTACATTTACCAATTAACTCAGTTCTGGAGTTGAGAGGAGTTTTTGTCAGCGATCGCTATATCCAATTTTTCAATATTATACAGAGTGCATATTTTGCTCGGTTGGCGTTGATTAATTTTATGCATTATCTTCCATTTAACATTGTTCTTAATCATATCTTCATTGAACTTAGCGGCGTGAAAAAATGAGCTGAATTTTGTGGATTCTTTCAGATTTTAATTTCTGCAGCTATGTATATTTTCGTTGTATCTTGTTTTAAAGTTTTTTGCAGTTTCCAAAATAATGCGGTTCTTTGTTATCATATGAGACAGTAGCTTTGTATATGAAACGTCTGGAAAGGCATTTACCTTCCACTGGGCATGAGATTCTAATTCTACAATTGAAACTTGTTTCATTTTTCTTTTTGTTTTTACTTTCCTCTATGATTTTAGACTTGATTTGCTGATTTCGGATTCTATGTTGGGCATACATGAATAACCTATTTTGATTGCCTCTCTGTTGAGAATTTTATATATATTTGTTTTTAGGGAAATGCTTATCTACTGATTTAATTTTTTTTTTCCCTATTTTGGTCTTTAATGTTGCTCTAAAAGGAAGGTTGTAGTATAACACTTGTTTTTTTTCTTTTTCTATCGCCCCTACCATCATTATGATTTGAGTATTCTAAAACTTTATTAAAACCACTGTTTTTTAACGCTTTCTCGTATGATTTCTTGTAATTATCAGACATAGTCTTGTTTTTTGATAAATCAAATAGTATATTTTGTTTCATATTAGTTGGCTCTCTTTTGACGCTTGGTTAGATTTTATATTTATGTTTTTTTTCTTTAGCGTTTGGTTTTCTGTGGGGATGATATATCATTCTGTAGATCAAGTAATACATCCAGGAAGTCTATGTTACTGCTGTCTAATTCAATCTTATTTTTTAAGTTTTGTTCAGAGAAAACCGCTCTAATTTCTTTTCTTGTCTTTTCTATGACTCTTTTTGATCGCTTTTTAACTTTAGAAATTCCATCATCGCGCTACTACTCGAAGTTATCTTTAGATAAAAATTAGTTTAGGTTATTCAATAGGAACAAAACGATTAACTTGCAAACTTCAGCGCCATGGTAGCTTCCCATCGGAACGTCAAATAGGTCTTCTTTTGCATTCTTTTTGATCCAAACTTCGTTGACATGCCTGAGAACTGTCTTGCACGAGTGTAGTATAGTATATATGTCTGAGTATGTTATTTTCATTTATTTTTTTGCAAGTTCGATCGATTTTTTTAGTAACAGATTATTCGAGATACTTGGGTAGGATTCTTCTATATTAAATTTTATAAACGTGTAACTACTCTTGTTGTTGATTTTATTAAACCATTTTATAACATTATCAATTTTTATCAATTGCTGTAACTTAGTTTTTTTCTTTAACTTTAATCTAAATTCTTAACAATAATTTTATATTATAAACAATCAAATAGTAAGTTAAACGCTTGTGCAGCAGCAAACAATTAATGAATATGTTATAATACACAACATAAAGGTAATTTTAAAGTAAATAAGATAACTGGTCACTCTTCTTAACATTCTTAAAACTATTGAAAAAATCAAAGACCTTATGTAAACACAAAAATTTTTTCTTCAATTAAAATATATTGCATTTGGTTTAAATTGTATATTTGTACAAAGTGTTTATCTCCTTCTTTTTATTCAAAATTTCATTGCTTGCCTAAGCTTACCGATTTTCTGTATAAGATTCTATTTTTCTTTTGTAGTAACAACTGCCAGAAGTTTTTAAGCAATGGACATTAATTAAAACTGAGGATGTTTCTTAAAATCATGTCCTTCATACTAACTTTAAACCTCATAACAGTTTATACTGAAAAAAACTCTATTTATTAAAAATAAGTAAAGTATTTCAACTAAAACATTAAAAGACTTTAAATTAAAACAGTAATGATAAAACAGAAGCGTTTAAATTTGTGTTATTTTTATCACACATGTTTTAATGAATTCACCTTGTTTATATCATAGTTTTAATTATAACTGTATAAAACTATTCGTTTAACTTACAAAAATAACTATTATATACTATAACTTTTACTAACAACTTAAAAAGGACTTGGTAATTTGAAACCCTAGGTGATTTAAAATTTTTACAATTATTTTTGTGCAAAAAAAAAACGATGCTCACCTTTTATAACTTAAGACGAACTTTCTATAAAAAATAAATAGTCATTCTTATGGAAAAAATTAGAAAATTTTGACTCTCTTGAGGTAGCTTACTTAGTAATTTTTGATAAAAAAAAAGACCTTTCGTCTTTCGACGAAAAGCCTTTAGAAAAAAAAAAGGGAGAAAATGAAAAAAAAATGGCGCAAAAAAGCCCCCGACGAGCCGCGGCCGCTCAAATATACAAAAAACTTATTGGATACAGCTTACAATGAAATGAAAATACAAAATACCAATACGATATAAACACAAGCATAAATGCAACAAACTTAGAAAATGGTAAAATATGCAATTACGGACACGAAAATGTTATGATTTTAGATATTTAGCGAAGTATCTACATTTACCAATTAACTCAGTTCTGGAGTTGAGAGGAGTTTTTGTCAGCGATCGCTATATCCAATTTTTCAATATTATACAGAGTGCATATTTTGCTCGGTTTGCGTTGATTAATTTTATGCATTATCTTCCATTTAACATTGTTCTTAATCATATCTTCATTGAACTTAGCGGCGTGAAAAAATGAGCTGAATTTTGTGGATTCTTTCAGATTTTAATTTCTGCAGCTATGTATATTTTCGTTGTATCTTGTTTTAAAGTTTTTTGCAGTTTCCAAAATAATGCGGTTCTTTGTTATCATATGAGACAGTAGCTTTGTATATGAAACGTCTGGAAAGGCATTTACCTTCCACTGGGCATGAGATTCTAATTCTACAATTGAAACTTGTTTCATTTTTCTTTTTGTTTTTACTTTCCTCTATGATTTTAGACTTGATTTGCTGATTTCGGATTCTATGTTGGGCATACATGAATAACCTATTTTGATTGCCTCTCTGTTGAGAATTTTATATATATTTGTTTTTAGGGAAATGCTTATCTACTGATTTAATTTTTTTTTTTCCCTATTTTGGTCTTTAATGTTGCTCTAAAAGGAAGGTTGTAGTATAACACTTGTTTTTTTTCTTTTTC
The DNA here is from genome assembly GCF_965202585.1 of Thalia democratica. Classification (NCBI taxonomy): domain Eukaryota; kingdom Metazoa; phylum Chordata; class Thaliacea; order Salpida; family Salpidae; genus Thalia; species Thalia democratica. The sequence continues at coordinate 88,004 of NW_028139273.1, forward strand.
TATCGCCCCTACCATCATTATGATTTGAGTATTCTAAAACTTTATTAAAACCACTGTTTTTTAACGCTTTCTCGTATGATTTCTTGTAATTATCAGACATAGTCTTGTTTTTTGATAAATCAAATAGTATATTTTGTTTCATATTAGTTGGCTCTCTTTTGACGCTTGGTTAGATTTTATATTTATGTTTTTTTTCTTTAGCGTTTGGTTTTCTGTGGGGATGATATATCATTCTGTAGATCAAGTAATACATCCAGGAAGTCTATGTTACTGCTGTCTAATTCAATCTTATTTTTTAAGTTTTGTTCAGAGAAAACCGCTCTAATTTCTTTTCTTGTCTTTTCTATGACTCTTTTTGATCGCTTTTTAATTTTAGAAATTCCATCATCGCGCTACTACTCGAAGTTATCTTTAGATAAAAATTAGTTTAGGTTATTCAATAGGAACAAAACGATTAACTTGCAAACTTCAGCGCCATGGTAGCTTCCCATCGGAACGTCAAATAGGTCTTCTTTTGCATTCTTTTTGATCCAAACTTCGTTGACATGCCTGAGAACTGTCTTGCACGAGTGTAGTATAGTATATATGTCTGAGTATGTTATTTTCATTTATTTTTTTGCAAGTTCGATCGATTTTTTTAGTAACAGATTATTCGAGATACTTGGGTAGGATTCTTCTATATTAAATTTTATAAACGTGTAACTACTCTTGTTGTTGATTTTATTAAACCATTTTATAACATTATCAATTTTTATCAATTGCTGTAACTTAGTTTTTTTCTTTAACTTTAATCTAAATTCTTAACAATAATTTTATATTATAAACAATCAAATAGTAAGTTAAACGCTTGTGCAGCAGCAAACAATTAATGAATATGTTATAATACACAACATAAAGGTAATTTTAAAGTAAATAAGATAACTGGTCACTCTTCTTAACATTCTTAAAACTATTGAAAAAATCAAAGACCTTATGTAAACACAAAAATTTTTTCTTCAATTAAAATATATTGCATTTGGTTTAAATTGTATATTTGTACAAAGTGTTTATCTCCTTCTTTTTATTCAAAATTTCATTGCTTGCCTAAGCTTACCGATTTTCTGTATAAGATTCTATTTTTCTTTTGTAGTAACAACTGCCAGAAGTTTTTAAGCAATGGACATTAATTAAAACTGAGGATGTTTCTTAAAATCATGTCCTTCATACTAACTTTAAACCTCATAACAGTTTATACTGAAAAAAACTCTATTTATTAAAAATAAGTAAAGTATTTCAACTAAAACATTAAAAGACTTTAAATTAAAACAGTAATGATAAAACAGAAGCGTTTAAATTTGTGTTATTTTTATCACACATGTTTTAATGAATTCACCTTGTTTATATCATAGTTTTAATTATAACTGTATAAAACTATTCGTTTAACTTACAAAAATAACTATTATATACTATAACTTTTACTAACAACTTAAAAAGGACTTGGTAATTTGAAACCCTAGGTGATTTAAAATTTTTACAATTATTTTTGTGCAAAAAAAAAACGATGCTCACCTTTTATAACTTAAGACGAACTTTCTATAAAAAATAAATAGTCATTCTTATGGAAAAAATTAGAAAATTTTGACTCTCTTGAGGTAGCTTACTTAGTAATTTTTGATAAAAAAAAAGACCTTTCGTCTTTCGACGAAAAGCCTTTAGAAAAAAAAAAGGGAGAAAATGAAAAAAAAAATGGCGCAAAAAAGCCCCCGACGAGCCGCGGCCGCTCAAATATACAAAAAACTTATTGGATACAGCTTACAATGAAATGAAAATACAAAATACCAATACGATATAAACACAAGCATAAATGCAACAAACTTAGAAAATGGTAAAATATGCAATTACGGACACGAAAATGTTATGATTTTAGATATTTAGCGAAGTATCTACATTTACCAATTAACTCAGTTCTGGAGTTGAGAGGAGTTTTTGTCAGCGATCGCTATATCCAATTTTTCAATATTATACAGAGTGCATATTTTGCTCGGTTTGCGTTGATTAATTTTATGCATTATCTTCCATTTAACATTGTTCTTAATCATATCTTCATTGAACTTAGCGGCGTGAAAAAATGAGCTGAATTTTGTGGATTCTTTCAGATTTTAATTTCTGCAGCTATGTATATTTTCGTTGTATCTTGTTTTAAAGTTTTTTGCAGTTTCCAAAATAATGCGGTTCTTTGTTATCATATGAGACAGTAGCTTTGTATATGAAACGTCTGGAAAGGCATTTACCTTCCACTGGGCATGAGATTCTAATTCTACAATTGAAACTTGTTTCATTTTTCTTTTTGTTTTTACTTTCCTCTATGATTTTAGACTTGATTTGCTGATTTCGGATTCTATGTTGGGCATACATGAATAACCTATTTTGATTGCCTCTCTGTTGAGAATTTTATATATATTTGTTTTTAGGGAAATGCTTATCTACTGATTTAATTTTTTTTTCCCTATTTTGGTCTTTAATGTTGCTCTAAAAGGAAGGTTGTAGTATAACACTTGTTTTTTTTCTTTTTCTATCGCCCCTACCATCATTATGATTTGAGTATTCTAAAACTTTATTAAAACCACTGTTTTTTAACGCTTTCTCGTATGATTTCTTGTAATTATCAGACATAGTCTTGTTTTTTGATAAATCAAATAGTATATTTTGTTTCATATTAGTTGGCTCTCTTTTGACGCTTGGTTAGATTTTATATTTATGTTTTTTTTCTTTAGCGTTTGGTTTTCTGTGGGGATGATATATCATTCTGTAGATCAAGTAATACATCCAGGAAGTCTATGTTACTGCTGTCTAATTCAATCTTATTTTTTAAGTTTTGTTCAGAGAAAACCGCTCTAATTTCTTTTCTTGTCTTTTCTATGACTCTTTTTGATCGCTTTTTAATTTTAGAAATTCCATCATCGCGCTACTACTCGAAGTTATCTTTAGATAAAAATTAGTTTAGGTTATTCAATAGGAACAAAACGATTAACTTGCAAACTTCAGCGCCATGGTAGCTTCCCATCGGAACGTCAAATAGGTCTTCTTTTGCATTCTTTTTGATCCAAACTTCGTTGACATGCCTGAGAACTGTCTTGCACGAGTGTAGTATAGTATATATGTCTGAGTATGTTATTTTCATTTATTTTTTTGCAAGTTCGATCGATTTTTTTAGTAACAGATTATTCGAGATACTTGGGTAGGATTCTTCTATATTAAATTTTATAAACGTGTAACTACTCTTGTTGTTGATTTTATTAAACCATTTTATAACATTATCAATTTTTATCAATTGCTGTAACTTAGTTTTTTTCTTTAACTTTAATCTAAATTCTTAACAATAATTTTATATTATAAACAATCAAATAGTAAGTTAAACGCTTGTGCAGCAGCAAACAATTAATGAATATGTTATAATACACAACATAAAGGTAATTTTAAAGTAAATAAGATAACTGGTCACTCTTCTTAACATTCTTAAAACTATTGAAAAAATCAAAGACCTTATGTAAACACAAAAATTTTTTCTTCAATTAAAATATATTGCATTTGGTTTAAATTGTATATTTGTACAAAGTGTTTATCTCCTTCTTTTTATTCAAAATTTCATTGCTTGCCTAAGCTTACCGATTTTCTGTATAAGATTCTATTTTTCTTTTGTAGTAACAACTGCCAGAAGTTTTTAAGCAATGGACATTAATTAAAACTGAGGATGTTTCTTAAAATCATGTCCTTCATACTAACTTTAAACCTCATAACAGTTTATACTGAAAAAAACTCTATTTATTAAAAATAAGTAAAGTATTTCAACTAAAACATTAAAAGACTTTAAATTAAAACAGTAATGATAAAACAGAAGCGTTTAAATTTGTGTTATTTTTATCACACATGTTTTAATGAATTCACCTTGTTTATATCATAGTTTTAATTATAACTGTATAAAACTATTCGTTTAACTTACAAAAATAACTATTATATACTATAACTGTTACTAACAACTTAAAAAGGACTTGGTAATTTGAAACCCTAGGTGATTTAAAATTTTTACAATTATTTTTGTGCAAAAAAAAAACGATGCTCACCTTTTATAACTTAAGACGAACTTTCTATAAAAAATAAATAGTCATTCTTATGGAAAAAATTAAAAAATTTTGACTCTCTTGAGGTAGCTTACTTAGTAATTTTTGATAAAAAAAAAGACCTTTCGTCTTTCGACGAAAAGCCTTTAGAAAAAAAAAAGGGAGAAAATGAAAAAAAAAATGGCGCAAAAAAGCCCCCGACGAGCCGCGGCCGCTCAAATATACAAAAAACTTATTGGATACAGCTTACAATGAAATGAAAATACAAAATACCAATACGATATAAACACAAGCATAAATGCAACAAACTTAGAAAATGGTAAAATATGCAATTACGGACACGAAAATGTTATGATTTTAGATATTTAGCGAAGTATCTACATTTACCAATTAACTCAGTTCTGGAGTTGAGAGGAGTTTTTGTCAGCGATCGCTATATCCAATTTTTCAATATTATACAGAGTGCATATTTTGCTCGGTTTGCGTTGATTAATTTTATGCATTATCTTCCATTTAACATTGTTCTTAATCATATCTTCATTGAACTTAGCGGCGTGAAAAAATGAGCTGAATTTTGTGGATTCTTTCAGATTTTAATTTCTGCAGCTATGTATATTTTCGTTGTATCTTGTTTTAAAGTTTTTTGCAGTTTCCAAAATAATGCGGTTCTTTGTTATCATATGAGACAGTAGCTTTGTATATGAAACGTCTGGAAAGGCATTTACCTTCCACTGGGCATGAGATTCTAATTCTACAATTGAAACTTGTTTCATTTTTCTTTTTGTTTTTACTTTCCTCTATGATTTTAGACTTGATTTGCTGATTTCGGATTCTATGTTGGGCATACATGAATAACCTATTTTGATTGCCTCTCTGTTGAGAATTTTATATATATTTGTTTTTAGGGAAATGCTTATCTACTGATTTAATTTTTTTTTCCCTATTTTGGTCTTTAATGTTGCTCTAAAAGGAAGGTTGTAGTATAACACTTGTTTTTTTTCTTTTTCTATCGCCCCTACCATCATTATGATTTGAGTATTCTAAAACTTTATTAAAACCACTGTTTTTTAACGCTTTCTCGTATGATTTCTTGTAATTATCAGACATAGTCTTGTTTTTTGATAAATCAAATAGTATATTTTGTTTCATATTAGTTGGCTCTCTTTTGACGCTTGGTTAGATTTTATATTTATGTTTTTTTTCTTTAGCGTTTGGTTTTCTGTGGGGATGATATATCATTCTGTAGATCAAGTAATACATCCAGGAAGTCTATGTTACTGCTGTCTAATTCAATCTTATTTTTTAAGTTTTGTTCAGAGAAAACCGCTCTAATTTCTTTTCTTGTCTTTTCTATGACTCTTTTTGATCGCTTTTTAATTTTAGAAATTCCATCATCGCGCTACTACTCGAAGTTATCTTTAGATAAAAATTAGTTTAGGTTATTCAATAGGAACAAAACGATTAACTTGCAAACTTCAGCGCCATGGTAGCTTCCCATCGGAACGTCAAATAGGTCTTCTTTTGCATTCTTTTTGATCCAAACTTCGTTGACATGCCTGAGAACTGTCTTGCACGAGTGTAGTATAGTATATATGTCTGAGTATGTTATTTTCATTTATTTTTTTGCAAGTTCGATCGATTTTTTTAGTAACAGATTATTCGAGATACTTGGGTAGGATTCTTCTATATTAAATTTTATAAACGTGTAACTACTCTTGTTGTTGATTTTATTAAACCATTTTATAACATTATCAATTTTTATCAATTGCTGTAACTTAGTTTTTTTCTTTAACTTTAATCTAAATTCTTAACAATAATTTTATATTATAAACAATCAAATAGTAAGTTAAACGCTTGTGCAGCAGCAAACAATTAATGAATATGTTATAATACACAACATAAAGGTAATTTTAAAGTAAATAAGATAACTGGTCACTCTTCTTAACATTCTTAAAACTATTGAAAAAATCAAAGACCTTTTGTAAACACAAAAATTTTTTCTTCAATTAAAATATATTGCATTTGGTTTAAATTGTATATTTGTACAAAGTGTTTATCTCCTTCTTTTTATTCAAAATTTCATTGCTTGCCTAAGCTTACCGATTTTCTGTATAAGATTCTATTTTTCTTTTGTAGTAACAACTGCCAGAAGTTTTTAAGCAATGGACATTAATTAAAACTGAGGATGTTTCTTAAAATCATGTCCTTCATACTAACTTTAAACCTCATAACAGTTTATACTGAAAAAAACTCTATTTATTAAAAATAAGTAAAGTATTTCAACTAAAACATTAAAAGACTTTAAATTAAAACAGTAATGATAAAACAGAAGCGTTTAAATTTGTGTTATTTTTATCACACATGTTTTAATGAATTCACCTTGTTTATATCATAGTTTTAATTATAACTGTATAAAACTATTCGTTTAACTTACAAAAATAACTATTATATACTATAACTTTTACTAACAACTTAAAAAGGACTTGGTAATTTGAAACCCTAGGTGATTTAAAATTTTTACAATTATTTTTGTGCAAAAAAAAAACGATGCTCACCTTTTATAACTTAAGACGAACTTTCTATAAAAAATAAATAGTCATTCTTATGGAAAAAATTAGAAAATTTTGACTCTCTTGAGGTAGCTTACTTAGTAATTTTTGATAAAAAAAAAGACCTTTCGTCTTTCGACGAAAAGCCTTTAGAAAAAAAAAAGGGAGAAAATGAAAAAAAAAATGGCGCAAAAAAGCCCCCGACGAGCCGCGGCCGCTCAAATATACAAAAAACTTATTGGATACAGCTTACAATGAAATGAAAATACAAAATACCAATACGATATAAACACAAGCATAAATGCAACAAACTTAGAAAATGGTAAAATATGCAATTACGGACACGAAAATGTTATGATTTTAGATATTTAGCGAAGTATCTACATTTACCAATTAACTCAGTTCTGGAGTTGAGAGGAGTTTTTGTCAGCGATCGCTATATCCAATTTTTCAATATTATACAGAGTGCATATTTTGCTCGGTTTGCGTTGATTAATTTTATGCATTATCTTCCATTTAACATTGTTCTTAATCATATCTTCATTGAACTTAGCGGCGTGAAAAAATGAGCTGAATTTTGTGGATTCTTTCAGATTTTAATTTCTGCAGCTATGTATATTTTCGTTGTATCTTGTTTTAAAGTTTTTTGCAGTTTCCAAAATAATGCGGTTCTTTGTTATCATATGAGACAGTAGCTTTGTATATGAAACGTCTGGAAAGGCATTTACCTTCCACTGGGCATGAGATTCTAATTCTACAATTGAAACTTGTTTCATTTTTCTTTTTGTTTTTACTTTCCTCTATGATTTTAGACTTGATTTGCTGATTTCGGATTCTATGTTGGGCATACATGAATAACCTATTTTGATTGCCTCTCTGTTGAGAATTTTATATATATTTGTTTTTAGGGAAATGCTTATCTACTGATTTAATTTTTTTTTCCCTATTTTGGTCTTTAATGTTGCTCTAAAAGGAAGGTTGTAGTATAACACTTGTTTTTTTTCTTTTTCTATCGCCCCTACCATCATTATGATTTGAGTATTCTAAAACTTTATTAAAACCACTGTTTTTTAACGCTTTCTCGTATGATTTCTTGTAATTATCAGACATAGTCTTGTTTTTTGATAAATCAAATAGTATATTTTGTTTCATATTAGTTGGCTCTCTTTTGACGCTTGGTTAGATTTTATATTTATGTTTTTTTTCTTTAGCGTTTGGTTTTCTGTGGGGATGATATATCATTCTGTAGATCAAGTAATACATCCAGGAAGTCTATGTTACTGCTGTCTAATTCAATCTTATTTTTTAAGTTTTGTTCAGAGAAAACCGCTCTAATTTCTTTTCTTGTCTTTTCTATGACTCTTTTTGATCGCTTTTTAATTTTAGAAATTCCATCATCGCGCTACTACTCGAAGTTATCTTTAGATAAAAATTAGTTTAGGTTATTCAATAGGAACAAAACGATTAACTTGCAAACTTCAGCGCCATGGTAGCTTCCCATCGGAACGTCAAATAGGTCTTCTTTTGCATTCTTTTTGATCCAAACTTCGTTGACATGCCTGAGAACTGTCTTGCACGAGTGTAGTATAGTATATATGTCTGAGTATGTTATTTTCATTTATTTTTTTGCAAGTTCGATCGATTTTTTTAGTAACAGATTATTCGAGATACTTGGGTAGGATTCTTCTATATTAAATTTTATAAACGTGTAACTACTCTTGTTGTTGATTTTATTAAACCATTTTATAACATTATCAATTTTTATCAATTGCTGTAACTTAGTTTTTTTCTTTAACTTTAATCTAAATTCTTAACAATAATTTTATATTATAAACAATCAAATAGTAAGTTAAACGCTTGTGCAGCAGCAAACAATTAATGAATATGTTATAATTAGTGATGTACCGGACTCACTATCCGGGTCCGGGTCCGGCCGGATATTGCCATTTTTGTCTGATATCCGGATCCGGCCGGATTCTAATTTGAAAAAAAAGTCCGGGTCCGGTTCCGGCCGGATAATAATTTGAAAAAAAAAGTCCGGATCCGGGTCCGGCCGGATCCTAACAGAGATCCGGCCGGACCCGGATCTAGCTAGTAAAAAGGAGCATACTGAAAAGTATTTTTTCAAAAACAAACCCTGTTTAAATTAATAAGAGTCATTTTCGTCAGTTAAAATTAAACACCTACCGTGATTGGCTCATTTTTTACACGTGACTAATTTACATTTGTTTACTTTTAAACTATGAAATAAACATTTCATGAAATGCAACTCTTTACATATGTTGTAAAATTGAAAATTTTAGGAATGAGTACTTGCATTATTTATTGTTTAAAGTTTAGCTCAGAGAATATTTAGAATTAATACGGTTGAATGTACGAGCCAATGAGAATTATATGACGAAATGTTTTAAACTAAATACTGATGCAACAAAACATCAGAACATGACAGGCAGTTTATATGTAAGCAGTTGTTAGTTTGGTGTGTAGCTTGAAGCAACAAAATATCTTAAACTTTTTTGTGAATGCTTATTGTAAGTAGTGTTTTGTTTTAAAAGTGAATATTTCAAAAGTTGTTTAATTGTTTAAATATTTGAGCCAGGTTTATAGTTTAATAGTTTATTAAAAATTTTACAGTTTCTTGTTTACTAAAAGTTTTATTTAATTTTTAGTTTTTTGTTATAAGTCTTTTGATATAGATTTATATAGCTTCCAGTTTTAAAAGTGTTACTAAAGTAATTAATAATTTTGTATATGCTAGTATTTCTTGTTGTGTTTTATATAAAAGATTCATCACTCAAAACTGTCGTGTCTGATTATAGAAAGTAGTCTCAGTTAGAATTTAGTATTTGTTAGTTATTAATTAAATAAGGCAGGATTTAATTATGATGGGTAGTACCAGGGACGTAGCTAGCTCAAAAAAAATAACGAATCTGCAAAAATTAAAACATCTGAAACAACTCGTGATAACGTCCTAGCGGGAACACAGCAATTTAAACTACCTCTAATGTTATTGAATCTAATCTGAAAATATGCAGTTATGTTAATACATAAAAAATGGAATGTTGAAGTACGAGTGATAACTGTATACAAGGCAATTTAATCTGCTCCACACCCCCTATGACTTTTTATGTCTTGCCACTTGTGTAAACCAAGAAAACACTCATTAAACGGTAGGAATTTTTATAGGTAGTTTTAAATATTGGGTACTTTCAATTGCAGCAAATTTGCAAAAAAAAAGTACCAAATATTTTGATGACTTCATTAACTCTACTTTGGGTAGTTTTGAAGCTTAAACTTGTAAAAAAAAGAAAATTGCTGTCTAAGCTTATGACAAATTCACTTTTTTAATTTTTTAAAATATGAAATTTATCAAATTTGAAATAAAACAATAGAATAATACTAAACATTTCCCTATGTTAAAAAAATTATAGAAATATTTTTGGTGTAAGTTACAATTTTAATTCAAACACAAATTAAAAAATGGTTTTTAAAATTTTACTTTTATTGTTTATGGATGAATTTAATTCATAAAAAAATTTGAATTAATTATACATGTGTTATGTACTTCAATAAAAGCTACTTTTTTATAGATTGAAATAAAGTTAACAGGGTGGCCATCAAACCTAAATGTTTATGGGAATCTTGGAATGTTATATAAAATCCTAGAATGACTTGAAATTCTGATCTTTTATTTTGTCTAGAAAAGTAAATAAGACTTAAATTTAAAAAAATATATCAAATTTTGAAAAATTGAAAGAAGTTTTAAAAAAACTTTAAGAGCCACCTTGGGTACAGAAAAGGTGTAGATTACTTTTATTACAAGTTAATGTCACTTTATGAAATTTAATCTTAACTACAAATATCTTTGTATAGATTTTTTATACCAAAACAAATTTTTGATATGTAACATTAAAATAGGAGAGTACAGTAGGTTTTAATTGTCTTCTTTTACTATTTTTTAAATATTGAAAAGAATACTTCCTTAAAATTTGAGCAGGGTTGCCAAAACACCTGAAATCCAGGAACTTGACAGTTTAAACAAAAACTGGAAAAACCTTGAACTTTTGAAAATAAAAAATTTGAAAAAATATGTTATTTAAAAAAAATCATCAAAAAATTTGAATTTTTAAACTACTTCTACATGTAAAATAATGAAATTTTGATAAAATATGATAACTTAAAGTCATCAATAATCTATAAAAGAAAAATTTTAAAAGTCAATAGCTTAATTTGTGGTTGAATTTAAAATTGTAACTTAAACATAAAATGTCAAGGTCGAAAAATATATTTCCTCAATTTTATTAACATAGTGAAATGTTTAGTATTGTTTTACTTCAAATACAATTATTTTTATGTTTAGAAAAATAAACAAACATGTATCATAGGCCTAGACAACAAATTTATTTTTTTACAAAGTTTGACCTTAAAAACTACCCATAGTAAAGTTAATGACATCATCAAAATATTGGGTACTTTTTTTTGCAAAATTGAGGCAATTAAAAGTACCAAATACTTAAAACTACCCATAAAAAGCTAAGTCCTACCCTTAATTAAAAATAAGTATAAAAAATCACAATTTACCTCAAAAACACTTATACTGTTTTGAAAATCAAACATTTAAGGTAGTCAATAGTAAAAACAAGTTAAGCAAATTTTTGTAACATAAAATTGTATGATTTTGATTTTTGAAGCTACAACTTCCTTTAGAATCAATTTTCATTGCAGCTTTTTGACAAAATAAAGCTTTAACGCCCTAAATGTTAACAATTTAAATGTATTTAATTCGTTCAATTTTTTTACAACACTAAAAATGCTAAAGAGTACATATATGTCAAAATTATCTCTCAGGAGTGCATAATTAAGCATAAATGAATACTAAAAGCTAAAACAGCACAGTCTTTTCAAGCTGAAATAAAAGCAAGTTTTTTCGCACATAAGTATACGTTTCTGTAGATTTGCAGAAAACCTACCAAGCTACGTCCCTGGGTAGTACTAATAAGTTAAGTGTACCACAATCAGTCCACAACTTTACTACCAAATTGCCAACCTTTGCTAGCTGTTCTATTGATTACTAGATTGAAGTATTTTTTTCAGTTTTTAAAAACCTCATTCTGACTCAGCCTTGTTTATACTCAATCTAGCTAGTTTTATTGACTTAAACAGTGGCAACCCTGCTAGTTTGAAAATTTTTGGGAATTTTAGAAAATCTTGGACTGCCTCAGGCTAGTTTTTTATATAAACTCAGGCTAGTTTTCTTTCAGATTTTGAATGAGTTTGAGCTGATCCAGTTTTCAGTATTTTGTAATTTTCTAGTGTATTTTGTTCAAGAACTTGATTTCAGATTTTCAATTGTAAATAACACCTAAACTTGTAAACCTTGTGGCTAGCTGTTCTACTTATTATTAGATTAAAGTTCTTTTTTTTCAGTTTTTAAAAACCTCATTCTGACTCAGGCTAGTTTATTCTAGTGATGTACCGAACTCACTATCTGGGTCCGGGTCCGGCCGGATATTGCCATTTTTGTCTGATATCCAGATCCGGCCGGATTCTAATTTGAAAAAAAAGTCCGGATCCGGTTCCGGCCGGACTCTAATTTGAAAAAAAAGTCCGGGTCCGGTTCCGGCCGGATTCCAATTTGATAAAAAAGTCCGGATCCGGTTCCGGCCGGATTCTAATTTGAAAAAAAAGTCCGGATCCGGGTCCGGCCGGACCCAAAATTGTGGGTCCGGTACATCACTAGTTATAATACACAACATAAAGGTAATTTTAAAGTAAATAAGATAACTGGTCACTCTTCTTAACATTCTTAAAACTATTGAAAAAATCAAAGACCTTATGTAAACACAAAAATTTTTTCTTCAATTAAAATATATTGCATTTGGTTTAAATTGTATATTTGTACAAAGTGTTTATCTCCTTCTTTTTATTCAAAATTTCATTGCTTGCCTAAGCTTACCGATTTTCTGTATAAGATTCTATTTTTCTTTTGTAGTAACAACTGCCAGAAGTTTTTAAGCAATGGACATTAATTAAAACTGAGGATGTTTCTTAAAATCATGTCCTTCATACTAACTTTAAACCTCATAACAGTTTATACTGAAAAAAACTCTATTTATTAAAAATAAGTAAAGTATTTCAACTAAAACATTAAAAGACTTTAAATTAAAACAGTAATGATAAAACAGAAGCGTTTAAATTTGTGTTATTTTTATCACACATGTTTTAATGAATTCACCTTGTTTATATCATAGTTTTAATTATAACTGTATAAAACTATTCGTTTAACTTACAAAAATAACTATTATATACTATAACTTTTACTAACAACTTAAAAAGGACTTGGTAATTTGAAACCCTAGGTGATTTAAAATTTTTACAATTATTTTTGTGCAAAAAAAAAACGATGCTCACCTTTTATAACTTAAGACGAACTTTCTATAAAAAATAAATAGTCATTCTTATGGAAAAAATTAGAAAATTTTGACTCTCTTGAGGTAGCTTACTTAGTAATTTTTGATAAAAAAAAAGACCTTTCGTCTTTCGACGAAAAGCCTTTAGAAAAAAAAAAGGGAGAAAATGAAAAAAAAAATGGCGCAAAAAAGCCCCCGACGAGCCGCGGCCGCTCAAATATACAAAAAACTTATTGGATACAGCTTACAATGAAATGAAAATACAAAATACCAATACGATATAAACACAAGCATAAATGCAACAAACTTAGAAAATGGTAAAATATGCAATTACGGACACGAAAATGTTATGATTTTAGATATTTAGCGAAGTATCTACATTTACCAATTAACTCAGTTCTGGAGTTGAGAGGAGTTTTTGTCAGCGATCGCTATATCCAATTTTTCAATATTATACAGAGTGCATATTTTGCTCGGTTTGCGTTGATTAATTTTATGCATTATCTTCCATTTAACATTGTTCTTAATCATATCTTCATTGAACTTAGCGGCGTGAAAAAATATGCGGTTCTTTGTTGTCATATGAGACAGTAGCTTTGTATATGAAACGTCTGGAAAGGCATTTACCTTCCACTGGGCATGAGATTATAATTCTACAATTGAAACTTGTTTCATTTTTCTTTTTGTTTTTACTTTCCTCTATGATTTTAGACTTGATTTGCTGATTTCGGATTCTATGTTGGGCATACATGAATAACCTATTTTGATTGCCTCTCTGTTGAGAATTTTATATATATTTGTTTTTAGGGAAATGCTTATCTACTGGATTAATTTTTTTTTTCCCTATTTTGGTCTTTAATGTTGCTCTAAAAGGAAGGTTGTAGTATAACACTTGTTTTTTTTCTTTTTCTATCGCCCCTACCATCATTATGATTTGAGTATTCTAAAACTTTATTAAAACCACTGTTTTTTAACGCTTTCTCGTATGATTTCTTGTAATTATCAGACATAGTCTTGTTTTTTGATAAATCAAATAGTATATTTTGTTTCATATTAGTTGGCTCTCTTTTGACGCTTGGTTAGATTTTATATTTATGTTTTTTTTCTTTAGCGTTTGGTTTTCTGTGGGGATGATATATCATTCTGTAGATCAAGTAATACATCCAGGAAGTCTATGTTACTGCTGTCTAATTCAATCTTATTTTTTAAGTTTTGTTCAGAGAAAACCGCTCTAATTTCTTTTCTTGTCTTTTCTATGACTCTTTTTGATCGCGTTTTAATTTTAGAAATTCCATCATCGCGCTACTACTCGAAGTTATCTTTAGATAAAAATTAGTTTAGGTTATTCAATAGGAACAAAACGATTAACTTGCAAACTTCAGCGCCATGGTAGCTTCCCATCGGAACGTCAAATAGGTCTTCTTTTGCATTCTTTTTGATCCAAACTTCGTTGACATGCCTGAGAACTGTCTTGCACGAGTGTAGTATAGTATATATGTCTGAGTATGTTATTTTCATTTATTTTTTTGCAAGTTCGATCGATTTTTTTAGTAACAGATTATTCGAGATACTTGGGTAGGATTCTTCTATATTAAATTTTATAAACGTGTAACTACTCTTGTTGTTGATTTTATTAAACCATTTTATAACATTATCAATTTTTATCAATTGCTGTAACTTAGTTTTTTTCTTTAACTTTAATCTAAATTCTTAACAATAATTTTATATTATAAACAATCAAATAGTAAGTTAAACGCTTGTGCAGCAGCAAACAATTAATGAATATGTTATAATACACAACATAAAGGTAATTTTAAAGTAAATAAGATAACTGGTCACTCTTCTTAACATTCTTAAAACTATTGAAAAAATCAAAGACCTTATGTAAACACAAAAAATTTTTCTTCAATTAAAATATATTGCATTTGGTTTAAATTGTATATTTGTACAAAGTGTTTATCTCCTTCTTTTTATTCAAAATTTCATTGCTTGCCTAAGCTTACCGATTTTCTGTATAAGATTCTATTTTTCTTTTGTAGTAACAACTGCCAGAAGTTTTTAAGCAATGGACATTAATTAAAACTGAGGATGTTTCTTAAAATCATGTCCTTCATACTAACTTTAAACCTCATAACAGTTTATACTGAAAAAAACTCTATTTATTAAAAATAAGTAAAGTATTTCAACTAAAACATTAAAAGACTTTAAATTAAAACAGTAATGATAAAACAGAAGCGTTTAAATTTGTGTTATTTTTATCACACATGTTTTAATGAATTCACCTTGTTTATATCATAGTTTTAATTATAACTGTATAAAACTATTCGTTTAACTTACAAAAATAACTATTATATACTATAACTTTTACTAACAACTTAAAAAGGACTTGGTAATTTGAAACCCTAGGTGATTTAAAATTTTTACAATTATTTTTGTGCAAAAAAAAAACGATGCTCACCTTTTATAACTTAAGACGAACTTTCTATAAAAAATAAATAGTCATTCTTATGGAAAAAATTAGAAAATTTTGACTCTCTTGAGGTAGCTTACTTAGTAATTTTTGATAAAAAAAAAGACCTTTCGTCTTTCGACGAAAAGCCTTTAGAAAAAAAAAAGGGAGAAAATGAAAAAAAAAATGGCGCAAAAAAGCCCCCGACGAGCCGCGGCCGCTCAAATATACAAAAAACTTATTGGATACAGCTTACAATGAAATGAAAATACAAAATACCAATACGATATAAACACAAGCATAAATGCAACAAACTTAGAAAATGGTAAAATATGCAATTACGGACACGAAAATGTTATGATTTTAGATATTTAGCGAAGTATCTACATTTACCAATTAACTCAGTTCTGGAGTTGAGAGGAGTTTTTGTCAGCGATCGCTATATCCAATTTTTCAATATTATACAGAGTGCATATTTTGCTCGGTTTGCGTTGATTAATTTTATGCATTATCTTCCATTTAACATTGTTCTTAATCATATCTTCATTGAACTTAGCGGCGTGAAAAAATGAGCTGAATTTTGTGGATTCTTTCAGATTTTAATTTCTGCAGCTATGTATATTTTCGTTGTATCTTGTTTTAAAGTTTTTTGCAGTTTCCAAAATAATGCGGTTCTTTGTTATCATATGAGACAGTAGCTTTGTATATGAAACGTCTGGAAAGGCATTTACCTTCCACTGGGCATGAGATTCTAATTCTACAATTGAAACTTGTTTCATTTTTCTTTTTGTTTTTACTTTCCTCTATGATTTTAGACTTGATTTGCTGATTTCGGTAATTAAACTGTTTAAATTTTAAATGAGTTAAAAATGCGGCCGCGGCTCGTCGGGGGCTTTTTTGCGCCATTTTTTTTTTCATTTTCTCCCTTTTTCTCTACCAACCGTTCCTTTAACCTCACATTTTTTTCTCAATCCCCAATTTTTGAAAAAGCAATCCTTCCCCGCTTACTTATAATTGTTTTTTCGAAGCTCCTGCTTCACTTTCAAAATATTTCGCTTCTACTCACCTCTAACTTTTATAGCGACCATGAGAATAAGCCGCTTTTTCACATGTACTATTTTGAGTGCTTCGCCTTCGCATTTTCTAATATTTCGCCTACTCCGCTTCAGTCGCCCCGGCCGTAGCTTCACCTCTAGAAATGCTTTAGTTAGTATCACTCAAACGTACTTTTAACTGGGCTGAATCATGTCAGAGCTCGTTCATATACTGCTACGCCTTCTGAGAGAGCGGCTTCTTTGCTCAACGGCTTGCTTAGGACGGCACGTGCCTTGCTCTCGCTTTACCTTCCCTTGGTGCTTATTCAATCGGCTCTGTTTAATCGCCTAGCTGCGGTCTTTCGACTCCAGCTCGAGTCGACGGCCACGTCGACTCAAGCTATATGCCTGCAAAAACACTAACACACAACCCGCCTTCACCACGCCTACCCGCTTAGACGTCTAGGGATTTATTCATTACAGCTTTACATTGTAAAATCCCTAAGCTGACTAGGTCGTCAGCTCGCTTTCTGGCACACTACAAGTGCCTCTCTTAATAGTGTAACATTAAGCATACGCGTATGATGCCGAAATGTACGTGTTGAAAAATTTGGCTACCCCAAGAGAGTCAAAATTTTTCTTTCTTTCATAACATTACATTTTTACAATATTACTTAACTTATATGTGATGCTCTTTATATTATCATGTTAACCAACTACACTATACACATCTATAAGGACACTAAGAGGTACGCATTTGCGTAAAGTACGCACTTACATTAATAATGAGTTAATTTATTAAGTATAAATGTGAAAGTTTTTGCCTTTTTCAAACTTAAATAATGTGTAACTATATATTATCTTTACTTTATAGCCAAGTACAGTTTTATTTTCAGTTAAACAGCTATGACGTTTTAGTTGTAACAAATATGGTTCATTTGCATTGCTAGCTGTTTTAAATATTACAAAGTTACATAAATAAGAAGTTTTTTTTTTAATTAAAACTGAACAAAGATTTTTTATCACATATACATGTTCCTCCTTATAACAAACTTAATAACTACATGTGCTTTTATACAACTAACAAGTTTCTAATATAAAATTTTGTTTTATTAATATTTTATTATCTATTAATTAAAAATTAATATTTTATTATCTATATATTTTGATTCTTTTAATTTATTTTAATAACATTTTTGAATGTGTTATTATTTTTGAAATTATTATTGTCACTCAGAAAAATTTAAAAAATAAATCCTAAAGCTTGTTAGCATTTTCATATTAATTAACTTAAATTTCATAACTTAAAACTTATAAGTTTTCTTATTAATAATTAATTACAAAAGTTGTAAACTGACTATTTCAATTAAGAAAACATAACCAAACCAGTTTACAAATGATGTATTTTTTATTAAAAATAAAATTTTGACATGTTATTACTTGTGCTTTGTGTCATGTTATTCTTATCATGTTCAACAGGGAAAATTTCCATATTCAATTTGCGTCCTCACTGCGGGGAAGCGGGTCCGGCTCACCGCCTTGTGACCGGTTTCGTGCTGGACGAAAACATCAGTACTTCTGTTAAGAAAAGTTTGCCCTGTTTGTATGTATATTGTATAATATTATCAGTGAACTTTCATAAATATTGCTGAATTATACAAATAAAAACAGTTGTGTATTGTTGACATTTTTTTAATTTTCTTTAATGTTAAATATTTTAAAACGATTACTCATCTAAAACATGTGGATTTATAATCTTTTCATTGGATAAAACTTAATGAAAGTAGTTGCTTCCTTTTGTTAATAAATAATTTAATTTTTGTATTTTACCCTAAAAAGAATTCAGAGAGAGCTCTTTTTTATTTTTTTTTTATATGAATTTTTTTCAGTTATTAAGATTATGTATATTAACCTAATTAAAAACTACATTTATTTTAACAAAACACTAATGCGCATCTATTTTTGAATTTTGTTTTTTTAAATTTTTCTATACCTGTTTTTCAGCTAAACGAGGTTGTATAAACAAAGTAAAACAAAAAAATATGTGTAATTTCTTATGTAACCAACAAAGTTGTATAAACAGATAGATAACAAACAACCTTTTTATGTTTCAGTCTGCCAAGGTGTACCGTCGTTCGACGGAGCAACGACCCACATCGTCCACCAGCGGCAGCCCCAACTGTCCAGTTTCGTCTACGGCGACGTGCTGACGTTTTCCTGCGACGGCCACAAACGTTTTCTTCCTTCCAACCCGTCGCTGACTTGCCAGGAAAACGGAAGGTGGGGACCCGACACGCTGATTGGCTGCGTTGAAGGTAAGAAAAAATCCCCAAAAGTATGAGTACAATCTAATTTGACTTTTTTTTTTACAGATGACGTGTGCCCGTCTCCACCGCAAATCGCCTTTTCCTCGCACCACGACTACTACAGGCCTCCGACTCCGGCAAACTCTACCGACTCGATGTGGCTTCCGGAAACGATCCTGCGTTACGAATGCAACGATCAGTACCCGATAACCGTTCCCGACGACTTCTTCGGGGCGAAATGCACCAGCAGCGGCGCGTGGGTGGGCGTGTATGGAAAATACCATCCTTCGCATGAAAAACCTCACGATATTAAAATGGACGACAAGAAGTTCAAGGAAAAGTTTGGAAAATGCGTCACTGGTATTTTTAGTTTTTAATGTTTAGTCAACCTTTTTGTGTTTATAATTCACTTGAAGTAAGCTAGTAGCAGTTTATAGTTTTTTAGTTAGAAATTACGTTCGAAAAGGTACATGATGTCAATTTCAAGTTATTTTGATTTAAAAACTAAACTGCTACCACCAGTATCTTTGAAATATGTTGTTCCTAGGTTAACAATTACCACTTCTAATTAAGTTTTTAGCAAGCCTTTATGTTTCCAATTTTAGTTTGTTAAAACTTTTTTTTTACAATTGTCTATATTAACCTATGTACGACTCTGTTTTCGGCATGCTTTTTAGAAATTGCGTGGGATTTTTAAAAGGTTTATAAAATAAATTTATTTTAAAAATGCAAAATTTATTTCAGAGTGTGAGTTTCCCGATCCACATAACTCAATAAAAACTGTGCTAAAATATCTTGAAGTCAATGCGTCATACTCCATACCTTCAGTCGTCAGGTACACCTGTAACGAGGGTTACCATTGGACGCGGGTGGCAGTTGTGAGCTGTCGCCACCAAGATATTCAAGATAAAGGTCCTTTCGGAAGATTAAACACGCTGCTTGGATTCTGTGCACCCGGTTAGCTTCTTTTAGTTTCAAAGATAAATTTTTGTAAACAAATTACAAAACAACTGAATGTTTTAAATTAACAACCGTAAGTATTTATCTTTTCTGTTTTTTAATATGTCGAATAATTTAGTTTTGTTAAAGCCTTTCAGCGCAAAGTATTGCTACTGAAGTTTGTACATAAGTTTAAGGTAAAATAAAAAATTACTAATAACTTTTAGCTTGCCCGCCACTCCCATTTTTAATACGAAACGGGGTTAAGCGAGTTATTAGGCAACCGAATCGAAGGAGCTTGGTTTCCTTCTCGACAACCATACACTACTTTTGCAACCAAGGATTCACTCCGACTTTTGTAAACAGCCGATACAGTTGCAACTACGCTGGGAGCTGGCAAAATTCAGAGCTGAACCCTAGGTGTTTGAGGCGTAAGTTGTAACAATATTGATAAGTGTTTGTTTATCAGTCCACCTACTATTTGACTTTAAGGCTGCCCTAACCTGCAAAACGATCCGTACGGAAGTCTTGAAGCATCTGTACAAGCTCGGACTAATTTCTATCTGGCCGGTGACCGAGTTGAACTAAGCTGTGATGATGACTACGTGTTGAGCTCAGACTTAACAGCTTCAAGTACAACTTTGTCCTGCCTGTCAAACGGAAGGTGGAATTACGAAAAAATACCGGTTTGTATTAAAAGTGAGTTACGCTAATCAAAAACTTTTATTCTTATTCTGTTGAACTTTCATTTATGTAAGAAAAAAATTTAAGACGTTCTTTTATTTTGACACCTACACTTGTTTCAGAAGTTTTTAAGCACTAAAATTAGTGACCTAACAAGTTTAGTTGATTCGTTTTTTCATTAGTTTAAATGCATTTAAACTAATTTATTAACTTAATTTTATCTACAATATACTTCTTTTCTACTCAATTTGTTTATTTTAAGGATGTGACGACCCTCCTCGAGGCGACTTTCTAAATTCCACGATAAAGTTCAGTCACGCGCAAGGAGAATACTGGTCGTACACCGTAGTGGAGTACGTATGCAAGGAAAAACACACTTTTAAATATCCCGATGAGGACGGGACTCGCACTTGTGAAGGAGACGCAAACTGGAGCGATGACTCCCCTCCTGAGTGTGCTCCCGGTTAATAAATGATGAAAATATTATCACTATCCCAACAAATACTTTTAGTTATATTTAAATCTGTGTGTAAGAAATAACAAATAAACTACACTTAACAGAATGTGAAACTCCTCCAGCCGTTGAAGGCTCAACAATTAATATTTTAAACGACTCATTTATTGAATACGAATGTTTAGACGGTTATCACATTGACAACGAGTCGAACAGCGTTTTCGAGTGCAGGCTCGGTCCTGTTTGGTTTCCCTTGGAAACTCCTGTCTGTCTAAAAGGTAAATAAATACCAGTTTTTACTGCAAACTGTTTGTTAGACAAATTTCAAGCGTCTAAAAAGATCCTCTCAGGCTCAAATCAATTTCCTACTCTAAAATTTTTTAACGGACTATTTTTAAGTGTCTTGAAATGTTATCAAATTTATTACGAGTTTATCTTTTCTAGAATGCAACAGCATACCCGTGTACGATAAAACGTTGCCCGCTGTTGTTACAAAGAATGTTTCAAGGGAGGGCAAGCTTATAACCGGATCATCGTTGAATTTCAGCTGTCAACCAAACTACGGCCTGATCAACTCGATATCGAGTTGTGGCCTCGACGGCAGATGGACGCCCGAGATCACGTGTGTTCGAGGTATGTATATTTGCACGTGAAAAAATAAATTAAAAACAACTCATTTTTTTGTTTTTAAAGATTGCGGGAATCCAGACGAGATCGACAACGGATCTTTCCTGGTCAACGAAGAGTCGGATGAGTATCCTGAAGGTGAAGAGGAACTGTACAGCAGCAAGTATCCGCACCAGGTGACTTATTCTTGCAACCCGTTTCACTCGACGGTTCCCGGAAGCGAGATGGTGTTGAAATGCTCGAATACCAGCTTCACGTTTGACCTGAGTTGCCGGTCTGCTTGCCAGGTGACCAAGTCGTATACAAATGTTTAAGCTCATGATTTGTACTAAATTTTATTAAAAGTTTTAATCGGTTTTTTAAAGTTTTAATGTTTCAATTTATTTTAAAACCACAGAGTGTTCAACCCCGCCAACCAACAATTATTCCACGTTTGATTTTTTCATGAGCACTCACCGTGTCTACCTACCGCCGAACAGAATAAAGTACACTTGCGAAGCCGGCTACAGAACTTTGCCTTCAGGTCTCAGCGTGCTGCAGTGCGGTGATGACGGGAATGGACATTTGATGATTTCAAAAGCTGCTACACTGGTTAGATTGTTGACTAGGTTTATTTTGATGGCTTAAAAGTTAAAGTAAAACGGTCAGTTAAAAATATTGCTTAAGTAGTTATAGTATATTTTTATTCTACTAAAAGGTGATTACAAAACTTAATATTATACTGCTTTAGTAATAATAAAAACATTTTTAAACAACGTTTTTGTAATTGGAACTATAAAAGATTACTTTAATTACATTGCGTTTTAAAAAAGTATATTTCTAAAAGCTTTAATACGTCATTCACAATACTTTGAGCAGAGTGTAAACTTTTTTCATAAGTTTTTATATTTAAATAATACTAAACAAATTTAAAACAGTTAAGCAAAAATTACGGAAAAATATACAAATACTAATTAAAGTACATTAGTATAACTTTTTCCACAACTTTAATAGAAACAGAATGCAATTCTGCGCCCCCACAATTAGACAATGCAACTCAGCATTTCAAATGGCAGTATGAAGGGGTGCATCTTCCAGGCACGCAAGTCAATTATGTTTGCCAGAACGGCTTCATCATGGCCCCGCAGTTTTTCCAGGGATTTGAATGCAGCGAAAATTCGTTAGAATACGACATTCCTCTCACAACCAGAGAGTCGTTTACTTCTGGTGCTTGCTATCCGGGTTAGGTTTCAGAATATATATATATATTAATTAAAACTTCTTTTTTGCTTTTTTATTTTGTTTTTAAGTTTTTTCCCATTTTGAATTAACAAAATTAACTGGAAATCTTCAGACTGTGGCGACTGGCCAGACATCCCGAATGGCAAACGGTTCACTGCGGATTCACAGTTTCTATCGGACTTGGTAGGAGAAAGACACGTTTTGATAATTTCATCCAACTATTTGTGCAACACAGGATATCTTTACACGAGCGCAAATAGCCTTGTAACATGCACTGATTCCTCAAAACCACTAGATGTTAAAAGTTGCTCTAGAGGTAATATTTTGTTTATAACTATTTATGAAAAAAAACATAAACGTAACTAAAATTAAAAAAATAATATTTAAAAATCTAAACAAAGTTGAAAAGTGTATGTATTCCAGAATGTAAAAGTTTGCCAATTACAAGTATGGACTTTGCAACCGTCGAATATTACAAAAGGCCAAGGACAGACATTAATTGGGAGGAACAGAATTCAGATTTGTTTGCGACCAAGGGTACTTCCTCGTGGACCGTCCTGGCTCGTTGCGTGTGAGCTGTGAAAAGCTACGCGACGGTTTTCAAGAAGATCTAGGAATATGCGGAGTCATTGGTTTCAGGTGTGATCTTAATGGTATCTGGCACTCTTTGGAAAGATCGCGCTGCATTACAAGTAAATTTAACGTACCACTTTGAATTAAACACTAGTATTTTTTGCATCAAACTAATTGGCATGTTTAGTAGTTGAGTGAAACGTGTTTAATGAATTTAATTTAGGTTGTCTGACACCACCAAGCGACGATTTGGCAACTTGGAAAATTACCAGCACATATTGGGAAGGAAGACTGTTCACCGACACGGTTGTAGAGTACACTTGTCCTGAAACCCACACGCTGACTAACTTCACTGATTCAACTCGTATATGTGGAAGAGACGATCCTGTTGCACCCAGCTGTATCCCTAGTAATATTCGTTATTATTTTTAGTGAACTCTAGTTTCCAGAGCTTATAGTTTTACCTCATTAAATACTTTTAAAGTAACGTGTTACAATACACATAAAACTATTTTTCTTAGCTGTTAAATCTCACGTACGATGAAAATAAAAGTTTATGAACACTTTGGACACGCTACAAAAGTAAATTCTAAGGAGTGATAAAGCTAACGTGTACTAAGTAATGATAATTATTGAGTATTTAATTTTCAGTTTTAAACCTTTATACTATCAATACTTCTTATGACAATCACTTCTGCATTAAAACATACATATGGGAAATCAACTACTTTTTTTTGTAAAACTTACTAATTTACGCAGCTTAATGAGTTTAAGGACGTCTGCTTAAGTTTTGTGTTCAATTTAGCTAACTTTAAGTCTTTTGCATAAAAATTTGGCTTTTAGATGGAAGACAATATATCAAAAAAACTTAATTACTGTTTACAAAAAGTTTGCCTTCTTTGGCAACAAATATAACTGAACCAAATATTGATTAGTTATAAAAGTTTTGAAAATTTCAACAAATTTCAGTTTGCGAACTGTTGCCAACTTCCATCGAGAACGGTCAATTCCACCAGTTGACCGATCAGCATGCCAGCATGAAAGATGTAGAAGGAACAAGGAAGAGTTACGTTTGCGACGAAGGCTACCACCTGCTCATATCCTCTTACTTTCCAGCTTCTTTTACATTCCACTGCAACCAACAAGTACCTCCGAATGCTGTGCAGTGGAATGAAGTCAGTTCTGGGAGCCAAGTGGCAAAACCGTTGTGCATTAAAAGTTGGTGTTTTTTTATTAAACGTTGTATATGAAAAGCAATATACGCCTTATTGATAAAAAATTTTCAGGAAAATGTAAAGCGTATCAAATAATAACGGATGCTCATTCGTACGATGAGGCAGTTGAAAGGTGCGACAATTTATCTGCAGACCTTCTTGGACCAACCCTTGACGATGTAGATTATGAAAAGTTTGTTTTAAAACACTTTGCTAACCCTACTACTTTTCTAGTTACGTTTTATAAAAAGAAAAAATTGCATTCAAAACGGTGATTGTTTATTTTCTATAACATTAAAAATGTAAACTTATACAACAGGTATTTGAAGGCTATAACTCTGCACATGAGTGATGAAAACTTCGAGTACACTTACATCTACGGAAAGCCAGAATTGAGCGACACCTTTTTAAACTGGTGTTCAGGCTTCCCAAAACCTTCCGCCTCTTCGATCTGCTATTTCATCCGCACAAACGGCTTCTGCGTTGTTAATTTAGACTGTGAAAGCAAACGGCCGATTGTATTCGAAGTTGACCGCTTCGAGCTTAGGCCAAGAGAAGAGTCAAACTCATACCAGTTTGCCGACGATGCTTGCAGATCGGTAGAAGGTACCCTGATGTCTACGACTTTTTTCATCCCTGCTTATATGCCGTAAGTACTTTAGAGAAGTTATCTTTGTTTTTCTTGTTATTTGCATTGACAAATTTCGGTACTTGAATAGTGGAAAACGGTAAGTTAAAACATTTTCAAACTGAAATGTTTATTTTTATTAAAGTTCACCTGAGTTGACAAGTCGAGCAAAAATAATAATAAGCCGTATTTTGAAAATAGTTATATGAACATCTTTAAAATTTTACCACATTCATAGAGAACAATAATAAAAAACAAGGGTTTATGTTGTCACAAAAACATTTTCTCAGGTCAAAATAGTTTTGCTAAACTTTTAAAAACTATACAAATAACTAATTTCTAGAGGTAACATTAAGCACTTAAAATCTACATGTATTATACTATACCCAAATTACAGTCGAATAAAGAAGATCATAGACACATTACCAGGAAGCAAGATGTGGACTGGTTTGCAGCGGCCCGGGTCCGATTATTCCGCAAACGACTTCGTCACCCTGCCCGACGGTAAAAGAATTCTGATATCTCAAATATCGCAGTTCTGCCGGCGCGAACCCGACAACTTCCAAAGCATTCAGCATTGCGTGGACTACAACCGAGATCGCGGCTGTTTGAGCGACTTCGGGTGCTACCAATCCTACTAGGCTTCAATCTGCGAAATTGCCGTCTGCTCAGCTCGAGACGCCAAAAGGCCAAATCTTCCTTACACGAGATGCAGCAGAGGAAGCTGGTACGTTTCAGCTGACAGATCAGAACGACTTGTCTGTTACGCAGGTACAACAACTGTTTCAAATATCGTTTAAGTATTTTTTACTATCAATTTTGATTCTTCAGATGTTCAGCATTTGTTATCAGACTTGTATACTACAGTAGAATTATTTTAAGACTAAAAAACATGTTACTATGTAAATTTTTCTATATCGTTTTTCAACTTAATGTTTTTTAATTTCCGTAATTACTTAAATGACAACTTATAATTTTTTATAATTTAGTACAATTTAGTAAATATATACACGTTTTCGTAAGTTAATTAGGATAAAAGTAAAGTTAAAAGTTGCTTAAAGCTCTCATGAGTTCATTCGTGAGTTTAAAACTTATAAAATATATTCAAATAGATAAGTATTGCTACCTAAGCTAAAATAAAAGTCAAACTGAATTAAGACTCAAGTAACAAATTATATGAGTTTTGTCTACAATTATTTGTAATTGGATTATAAATGCAAGAAAAATAAGTACCGTTTTGAACTAAAATTATAATAACAGTAAAATAAGTGTATTTGCCACAAGCTCATATCAAGTGCTTTATATAAGCAGTTAAAAGCTTATGATAAAAATTACGCACAAATTCTGCTTGGCTTTTTTGAATAAAGACTTTAAGCATGTAGCATTCTGTTTGTACATTTGTAGACAAACTACTTATCTAAAAAGAGATGAACTGATCCTTCTCTATATACAATTCATCAACGACATTACTTTATAAAACAGGATTTGACATCAAACTGACAACGGAAAAAGGAAGTTGGGAAGAAACAAGAGACATGTGCGAAGATATGGGAGGTCAACTGGTCCACAACACTTTGAAGAGATACGTTGGAAGACTTCGTACATCGTATAAGGAGTAAGTAGCTAAAGAATTTACTCAAGTTAAGTTGTGTATTGCTACTGAGCAAGTGTAATGAACAAGTTTTTAAAATTTGGTATTATCCATTCAAGCTCATTAGATTGATTATTTTTATAAATCTTTTGATAAAACGTGTTTTGGACGTGGAATAAAACATGACACTTTAAATTTTTTTTTACCATTTCAAAATCTCATTGAGCATAAGTTTTTTCTACATTAATAAAATCTTAAATTAAATATTGAAAAATAAAAATTTTGAAATTTTTCACTTATTCAGTTTGGTGGAAGAAGCGATTGACAGCAACGATGTTTGGATCGGATGCCAGCGGGCCAAGGACAAAACTTTGAACAGCGAGTTCCAACTGTTGAACGGCGAATATTTGTTCGCTTCCCGCGCAAACCCGTTTGAACAGCTGCTCTACTATTGGTCGGCTTCAGTGCCACGTGACACCGAACTCGATCAAGCCGTTGTCATAAGGCACGAGAAAAAAGCGCTCGAAAACTTGCCCAAGTCACAAGAACTTTACGGGCTTTGTGAAATTGGACATTATTGATTTATTCTGTTTTTATTTTTTCTATAAGTTAGTTTTTTCTATAAAATTCAAACTTGTATCAAATGATTTCTTCTAAAATTGTATAAGATTTAAATTTTAAATTTAGATTTTATAACGATATTTATCGTTTATATTTTGTCTAGTAGTATGTTTGATATATTAAGATATGGATAATTCAACAAATTAGAAATATTCTGTTTTATTATATTTCAATTTTATTAAGCTTTGCATTTTGTTAAACTCCCAAAAACTAAATTTTATTTGTCAAACTTTCAAGTATTGGATTATAACAATTTTATAATTGTGTACTTTGAAAAGTTTCACTTGAAACAAAAGTTGTTTTTTTACTTCGTTGTTTACTTATTATATTTTAGTTTTAAAGGTTTGATTTATAATACTAAAGTTGTGGAGTGTATAAAGCAAAATTATATTTTTTAAATAATCATAAGTATTTCAAGTTTCTAATATAAACTATAAGCAAATATAAGACTTAAAATAGTTTTCTTAAGGACGCTACAGTTTAAAATAAAAAAGACTATTTTTTATAATCAAATTTACCCAAGGTAAGTATTAAATTTTAATATATGTTTCTTAACATTTTTAAGCTACTTAAAAATGTAGCAGTAAGTAAAGTTTTTGTCTTAGAAAAACAAAAAAGACCTTGTGAGTAATTTTTGTGATAGTTTGTTTTAACTACGACTTAGCATGTTTAAAAATATCACGAAGCAGCAAATAATAAATGTAATGAATAAAAACATAACAAATTAATTGATCTTTTAGGTCAAAAAAAAGCTATACTGTTTTCTTAAGTCTTAATAAAAAGTGTAATATGTAAAAAAGCAAAAAAAAAACTTAAGACTTTTTTAAATTGAATAAAAAATAAAAGTTTCTCTAAATTTATTCGAAACGTTTTGAACTTTATAAATAATAGAAGAGTAGAAAAATAAGTTGACTTTTAAGATCATGAAATTATTTTTTATTGTTTTGATATAATCGAAACAAAAAACTTATTATCTATAAAGCAAAAATAAACGTTTAAAATGTTTTTTTAACTGAATACGAACCTTAGGCTCAACTCCTTTATGTTATCTCAAAAATGTGTTTAATTTTATAAAGAATACCCATGTAATAAAAATAGATGGGCTCTTATATACAAAAAATGTAGTTTTTGTTTAATCTTAAAACAATTTGTTATACCTATGAAGTTAGATTATTAAGTTTTTTATCTAAACTTTTTATAAATCATAAGCTCAATTAAGTTTTTTTGAAACGTGTTTATTTTTATAAATATTATCAATTAAAAAATAGTTGAACTTTAGGTCACAAAGTTTTTTTTGATTACTCTATCTAAAAAAATTTGGTACTGAAAAACCAAGAAGTTTGAGCAAGATCTTTTTTGTTAAAATTGAAAAAAGTTATAAGTGTAACAGATTAAATTAAAACTGAGTAAAAGTTAAAAAAAAGTTTTCAAAATGCACAAATATCTAAAAGCTTCTCTTTCCCACTATAATAATATTAAAAGTTGTTTATACTCCACCAAGTCGAAAACTATTTAAATTTGTTATAAAATCATGTAAACTTTTCCTTTTAAAATATAGTTTTACAAAAAAAAATGTTTTTTTATTTTAAGAAAATTAATATATCTTTTAAATATTGAAAAATATAAAATACTCGATATGACAACATGCAAGAAAAAAAAAAAATAAATTCATCAATTTTGTTGTCTTCAAAATGTTGAATTGAATTAACAAAGTCTTAATTAATGTTTAAAAAAAGAAAATTTAAACTTATTTATGAAAATATAAGTAATCAAACTAAATAGTAACGCTAAAAAAAATAAGGAATTTTTCTTACTATGACGAAATATACCGATTGAATAAGCAATTAGCAAGGCCTTATAATCGTTCTACATAATGAAAATATGACAAACAATGTTGTCTGCTGTTTTTTTTTTTTACTTTGAAGTATTTCAAACAACTCATATTGATATTATGAATATTCTTGCGGTACGTTGTAAAAAAGTAGAACGAAAAATATAAATTTGTAAAACTTTACATCGGAAAGCTACGAGAATTAGAATATGGTGTATGTCTAGCTTTTAATGATTTAGTTTCTTAAACTTAGATCGTACATCTTAGAAAATAATTTAGTTAGTGGAACGTCATATACAATGTTTTTTCTAACAAAAATGCCAGCACGGACCAAAAGTTGTTTGATTTCGAAGGAAGAGTTCCAGAATTAGTTTACTATACCGCCTCAAATCTACTTGAACATAACGTTTTAATAAAAAAAAATGTTTTAGATTTAAAACTCTTTATTTCTGGAAATCTAGCAATTCTGCTGGAAAGAATTATTTAAGCTTCCCGCCAAATTCTTGCGATTCAAAACGAATATTTACAATCTAAATACTTTAACAAACGCCGACACGTATTAAGAAAAAAAAGAATACTGAGGATTAACTAAGAAGTTCATTGTAACTTTTATAATATTCATATACAAACTAGTTTTTAAAAAACGACATATTATTTTTTCGTAAGATAAAATAGAAAAACGACTTTTAAGATAGTTATTGAAAAAACTTTTATCAAAATATATTTATGAGTTATGTGAAAAAAAAAAACATTTATTTTAAGCTTCTAAGTTTCGAAAAATAACTGTTACATGTTAATTAATGGTTTCAACTGCTGAGCTGATTTTAGTAACAAGTTTAGTTGGGTTACAAGTTGTTGAATATGTTATAACATTTTTTTATATTACAACGATTATTTTCAGGGAAAAAAAAACTTTTCATTAGTTTTTATAATTTCACACTTGAAATTTTATGCTTACTTTGCAAATTTTAAGTTGTAACCCAAGACACATTTTACCCAATCTGATTTTTTTCTATAGAAAGTATATTATACTCTTTTTAGTCATTAAAAAACAATAAATTAAAAACCAAAATAAGTGATAGTTTTATAAAACTTATAAGTTTTTTAGTTTATTGAAAACGATACAGAAATTGACATTCGGTAATATAGTCAAGGGAACTGATTTATGCTTAAATCTTTAAAAATATCAAAGAATTAAATTAATTAATAAACTCTAAAATTTTTTATACTGTAGATAAATGATTAGAAGAATATCTACACAAGTGACTTGTTGCATTTGCATAAATAATCTGAGTAACTTTTTAACTTTTTTATAACTGTGTTTCTAAAAGTTGGCATAATAGCTTTTAAAAAGTTATTTTACTGTATTAGTGCTGATTAAATGTTTTTGTTAAACGTGTTTTAAAAAGAATTTCTTTATTTTTTTTTTGGGTAGATCTCAGCACTTATAACAAAAGAAAAAGTATTCAAACTAACAATGTCATAAATATCACTTCATTTCAATTTTAACACAAAACTGTTAAATATTTTTAACAAAATTTATTTTTTCACCATTCCTTTATGTTCTTTTCCGAAGAAACGAATTCACCGTTCGGGGACTCCACCCCGACCGGAAGCGTCGCCAGGTAAACGGGGGCTTCGGCGCCCTGATCGGGCGTCCTCGAGGCCTTATCCCCGCCCAAGTCCGTCTTCACCCATCCGGGGCACACCGCGTTGATTATGACGTCACTACCCTTTAGCTTCCTGGCCCACACGAAGGTGAGCGCGGACATGCCGACCTTGGACATTCCGTACGGCTGCTCCACGAACCCGTCTTCCTTGCAAGTCCCCCTCCGGCAGCTCTCGACGAACTCCTCCATCTTCCCCGTCAGCTCCTCCTCCGTCAGCGTCTCCCTCCTGAAGAACTTTTGGTTCTCCTCGCTCAACTGCTTGAGGTACATGATGCTCAAAGTGCTGGACACGTTGACGATCCTGCCACCCCTCCTCACAATAGGAAACAGGATCCTGCTGATGTCGACGGTTCCAGTGTAGTTCGTCCTCACGCAGTCCTCCGCCTTTTTCACTAGCGGCGTCGCGTCGGTCGAGTTGTACGCGATGCCCGCGTTGTTCACGATGACGTCGATGCCCCCGTACTGTGACGTCATGAAGCTTTTGAGCCGCTCGATGCTCTTGACGTCGCAAACGTCCAATTCGTGGAACTGGGGGTAGAGTCCCTCTCTCTCAAGGGTCTTCACCGCCTCCCTGCCGCGCTGCTCGTTCCTGGACAGAATGAAGACGTCCCCGTCGAACTTCTGGCACAGCCCCCTGACGATGGCGAGCCCGATGCCCTTGTTGGAACCCGTTACTATGGCAACATTTGTCATAATTTTCTCGTGTTTAAAATTTATCTGTCTTAATTTAAATTTTTTGATATTACATTTATTAATAATAATATTTTCATTTTTTTTCATAGTATGTAATACTAAATACTTTAAAAAAAAAGAAAAGCAAAGTACATGTTGGAAAAATATATTATTTAACATGTTTTACTAACTAGTATGCTAATTAAATGTTTTATACTATTGTTTCAAAAAGGAACAAAATTTTCAAAAGTACTGTGAATAGTCAGTTTGACTGTTAAAATATTACATCATATAACTTTTTTATGTAAAGTTACTAATTTTCGCGCGAATGAAAGTTACTATGAATAAAAATTTGTGCATAAAGCATTGAGTCGAATAAACGTGTAAAGAAGTGTTTATACTTAACACATACTATTTATTTAAATATGTAAAATTGTGAAATTTAAGTTACAACAAAAAAGAGTTGTTTTATTTTTGTATTAAATATAAATATTAAAACAGTTGTAAATAATTTTGAGATTTGTTCAGCATAGTTAGTTTGTTTTCAGGCAAAATTGTAATCTAACTGAATTTGTAAGTAATATATATATTTAATAAAACTTTTTACGAACCGTCTCAATTTTACACACAAAACACTTTGAAAGGTCTTCTGTTTATTTATATAAACATTGTAAATCGTGTTTGAAAAATAAACTACGAACTGATGGTAAAACTAACTAAGTTAATTAAGTTTGAATTTAAACAAAAAAAAGCTTAGTTTACTTAACTTAAAAACTTGTAAGTCACTTTCATGTATATTTGTTTACAACTACTGTCAATACATGAAAATGAAAAGGCAGCACTTGTTGGTTATAAGTAAAGAACTTAAAACCAGTGAATGTTGGTGGATCATAAACTAAATGTTCTGTTTAGTCTTGCTGTCTGAAGCCAGATTGTCAGTCAGACTTTTCTATACGCTTTACATTAAGACGGGCCAACACTCTAGGGTTTTTCAAATATATAGTTTTATCATTTATGTTAACTTTGCGTAACAAAACACAAACTAATTTTTTACTAAAGTAAAGTATTATTAAAAGCTTGTAAACTAGACACTATTTAAATTTGAAAAGTAGATACAAATAAATAAAAATCAGAATCAATACGCTCAACGATTTAATTATAAAAAATTGATTTACTTTTTTGTAACTAAAAAAATATTCACTTTACTAGTCTAAACGGCAAGTGCAAAATAAATAAGTTGTGAAGCTGCCTAGCTAACCAACTTTCGGTTATAAACGAAATAAAAACAAGCAAGTCGAGTAAATTAATGTTACATCTTTTACTGATTCTAAAGAACTTTCTGTTGTAATTAAAAGGTTTTTTTTTAATAAAAAATTTCTTCACAATTTTCCAACACAAACTACCATGCAAATGTTAAAAAATATGCCACCAGCTGGATTCGATCTCGGTACACTCGAATGGTTATTTTCGTTTTAACCACTCGACCATCATGGTTGATTTAATTAAATCTTGTAACGATTATATACTTAGTTTTTATCATCATGTTATGAATATTTGTTGCTTTACCATCACATAAAACCCATTAGAAAATGAACAATTTTCTCTGATACAAGAGATTTTTTCAAATAAATACTCTTATTTTGTGAAATAAAGCGACATTAAAAAAAATAAAGTATTTAAGCACAGACTAAACTCCTCTTAGTTAAGCCAGTTAATGTTATTCTTTTGAAAACTTAATATACGTGTTTACAATAAGAAGTTTTGTATACAATTATTTTTTTTGTTTACAATCATATTCTAAACTGAGAAAACAAAATACTTAATTTTTATAGTATAAAATAAAAGCCGAAAAAGTGGTTAATGGCTACAGCGAACAAACAACTTTGTGGTTGTTGCAATATAAACATAACAATTGAAATACATACTGAAATATGGAATTACAAGTAAAAACTAAACAGATACTTATTGGTATAACAATTATAATAATATATAGTGTAATTGTTGCTCGACACTTCTTTTACAAATAGTCAAAGAACATCTTTCTTCAAGTGTTAATTAATAGAACTCTGTCTTAAAATTACATTAGCAAATTCACTAACAGTATAAATAGCATATAAGAATGTAAACTTTCTTTAATTTCAAAATTGTTTGTTATGATTCTATTAACAATAATATGAATGTGTTGAAAACTAAGTTTAGTAGGTTATCTTAGTTATGGTAATGAAAACTTTATTTTAAGGTAATTATAAAGTTGAATTCTTTAAAAAAATAAACTTATACTTTTCAAAACTTCATAGTGAAAAAAAAAATTTTTTTACAGATGAACTAAAGCTTTGTCAAAGGTTAATAGACTAAAACAGAAACGATTTACTACTTGCGATTTTTTAAAAGCTGAAAATTAGCTTAAGTTATGTAGTAAAAACAGTTTGATATAAGTAATTTTACTTTGATAAAGTTGTTTTTTACCTTGAGACAAATACTTCTAAACAAATAGATAACTTTAAGTGTAAAACCAGTAATTAATCAAAAATAAAACAAAAGCTTTATTCATTTTATTGAGTTTTTTTTTGAAAACTTGTAATCTAAAATTTAATAAAAATATCAACTTTCTTTGCTTTAAGTTCTTGAACTTTTTCTTTTAAACAATTAATCAGCTTGAATTCATACTATATTATTTACAAAATAAAGTAATTTATTTTAGGCAAGTGATACAGAGTCAATTTTTTAATAACACAGCTTTTTTCGTTTTATTTTATTTCATGTTTGAGCAATGTTTTTGTAATATTGATTTTCGTAAGGACTTGTTTTGCAATAAACTTAAAACTTTTATAATGTTTGGAAATCTCCTTTGAAAATATTTTTCCGTGGTGAATTTAAAAATTAAAACTAGTCTAATGTTTTTTTTCTTAAAAATAAATTGCTTTTTAAGCTTATCAGTGGAAGAATTTTTTTAAGAAAGTTGTTAAAGTGAAAATGTTGTTAAAAAATACTTTCAAAAAATTCTCTACAATAGTAAGTAACTTAAAAAAAACTTATAATGAAAATGCAGTTTGTAAGCTATTAAATAAACTAAGCAAGGAAAAATATGTCTCAAACAAAATTATAAAAATAACTATATTTTTTAATCTTAAGTAATGTTGTACTTTACTAAACTTATTTAACTAGTAACCATTACTTTTTGTTTAAGAACTTTATCGTAAAAGAGATATTGTTTTAAATAAATTACAAATGAATTAACATTAATGTTAATCAAATATTTTAAACTCTACTTACAAAGAAAATGATTTTAAAGAACTTTTTGAAAGTTTTTTTTGTTTTTTGACTTTAAAAATGATTGTAAAATATTTTTGCTGTGTATTAGTAAAAACCGTTAGCTTAAACAACTTTGTTTAACTATTTAATTACAAATCTAGAATATCAATTAAAAACTAAATGCCACAAGGCTAATTTTTTCGTAAAAAATATGTGAAAACTTTAAATGCTCGTTTTGACCTAAAACTATGAAAAAAATCGTTTAAAAGGGTGTGCTTTTTTTTAAATTTATATTTCTTTATCTTTTTTAATATTAATTTTAGAGTAGAATATTAAGTTATCGTCATTATTATATTTATCGTTATTTTAAGAAAAAAAATATTTTACCTTATAGTAAATAAGATTCATACCAAAGATAGTTATACAGTGTTAATTAACTTCTAAATTTATAGTTGTTTGAATTAAGATACGATAACTCAGTTTTAAGAAATATTCTGTTAACTTATTAAATACTTTAAGATTACGAGAATCTAATAAAAAAACAAAGATTTTATAGTGTAAGCTTTACGCGGTTAAACTTTGCAGATTCTATTTCATTTTAACATTTTTATAAAAAATGAATTAAGTCTCTACTAAACAGTTTTTTGGACCTGGTTTGAAATTGTAAAGTTTTAAAATTCTGAAGTTAACTAAAGCTTGACAAAGATAAACACAAGTTTGTAAACATTTGGAGGGAAAATTTATAAGAACTGAAGAAACAGGTTTGTAATTTAATATTATTTATATTTACAGGGTTGCAACTTTACCTGGAAACCTGGAATTTGACAATTTAGGCAACAAAACCTAGAATTTGAGAATTTTTGAAAAAAACCTGGAATTTTGAAAAAAAATCACTAAAAAACCTGGAATTTTAAACAATTTTTACATGTTAAGTAGAAAAATCTAGATTTGACAGAAAAATTCTACCCTAAAAATAAAAGTTTTTTGTCATTATCAAAATTTTTTTTATTCAAAAGATTATTTAAATTAGCTTTACCATATCTTTTCAATATTTTTTACTATTTAACACATTTTTTACCTCAAACTTAATTTTAAACTAAAAATAGACTCTAAAAAGTGTACTTTTAAAAAACTGAAGGAAGTTTTGAAAACCTTGAAAAATTTTTGAAAATACAGTGGTCATGCTTAACTTTAGGTGAGGACGCTTTGGTTCAATATACAGGAAATTCTCAGCATTATTTTCAATGATATTCAATTTTATTTTGAAATTTATTCATATTAATTATTTATATTACTGAATGTAATTTTAGCTGGCACTTTAGGTGGCTTTTCAACAATGCAACTTTCTAATAACAAAGTTTTTGTATTCTTTTTTGTATTCTAATAACAAAAATTTTACTAAAGTCAGTTTTAAATTAAAACATCAAAATCAACACTAAGCTGAAGTTTGATCGATATATAAATACAGCATATATACGTTATATACCTGTCTTCACTATCTTAGACGTTTAACTTTTATTTTACGTCCTATCGTTTCGATACTTTGCAATTGTGAACTGATAAGTCGTCTCAAAATGGGTGCCAAATTGCTGATCAAACAAACTAATATTACGTCATAATCGACATATAAAGACGAAAATTCCGTACAAATCGTAAATTTTATATCTTATCTTAGACGTTTAACTTTTATTTTACGTCCTATCGTTTCGATACTTTGCAATTGTGAACTGATAACTCGTCTCAAAATGGGTGCCAAATTGCAGATCAAACAAACTAATATTACGTCATAATCGACTTATAAAGACGAAAATTCCGTACAAATCGTAAATTTTACATCTTATCTTAGACGTTTAACTTTTATTTTACGTCCTATTGTTTTGATACTTTGCAATTGTGTTCTGATAAGTCGTCTCAAAATGGGTGCCAAATTGCAGATCAAACAAACTAATATTACGTCATAATCGACTTATAAAGACGAAAATCCCGTATAAATAGTAAATTTTACATCTTATCTTAGACGTTTAACTTTTATTTTACGTCCTATCGTTTCGATACTTTGCAATTGTGAACTGATAAGTCGTCTCAAAATGGGTGCCAAATTGCAGATCAAACAAACTAATATTACGTCATAATCGACTTATAAAGACGAAAATCCCGTATAAATCGTAAATTTTACATCTTATCTTAGACTTTTAACTTTTATTTTACGTCCTATTGTTTTGATACTTTGCAATTGTGAACTGATAAGTCCTCTCAAAATGGGTGCCAAATTGCAGATCAAACAAACTAATATTACGTCATAATCGACATATAAAGACGAAAATTCCGTATAAATCGTAAATTTTACATCTTACCTTAGACGTTTAACTTTTATTTTATGTCCTATTGTTTTGATACTTTGCAATTGTGTTCTGATAAGTCGTCTCAAAATGGGTGCTAAATTGCAGATCAAACAAACTAATATTACTTCATAATCGACATATAAAGACGAAAATTCCGTACAAATCGTAAATTTTACATTTTATCTTAGACGTATAACTTTTATTTTACGTCCTATTGTTTTGATACTTTGCAATTGTGAACTGATAAGTCGTCTCAAAATGGGTGCCAAATTGCAGATCAAACAAACTAATATTACGTCATAATCGACTTATAAAGACGAAAATCCCGTATAAATCGTAAATTTTATATCTTATCTTAGACGTTTAACTTTTATTTTACGTCCTATCGTTTCGATACTTTGCAATTGTGAACTGATAAGTCGTCTCAAAATAGGTGCCAAATTGCAGATCAAACAAACTAATATTACGTCATAATCGACTTATAAAGACGAAAATTCCGTACAAATCGTAAATTTTACATCTTATCTTAGACGTTTAACTTTTATTTTACGTCCTATCGTTTCGATACTTTGCAATTGTGTTCTGATAAGTCGTCTCAAAATGGGTGATAAATTGCAGATCAAACAAACTAATATTACGTCATAATCGTCTTATAAAGACGAAAATCCCGTATAAATAGTAAATTTTACATCTTATCTTAGACGTTTAACTTTTATTTTACGTCCTATCGTTTCGATACTTTGCAATTGTGAACTGATAAGTCGTCTCAAAATGGGTGCCAAATTGCAGATCAAACAAACTAATATTACGTCATAATCGACATATAAAGACGAAAATTCCGTATAAATCGTAAATTTTACATCTTATCTTAGACGTTTAAATTTTATTTTACGTCCTATTGTTTTGATACTTTGCAATTGTGAACTGATAAGTCGTCTCAAAATGGGTGCTAAATTGCAAATCAAACAAACTAATATTACGTCATAATCGACATATAAAGACGGAAATCCCGTACAAATCGTAAATTTTACATCTTATCTTAGACGGTTAACTTTTATTTTACGTTCTATCGTTTCGATACTTTGCAATTGTGAACTGATAAGTCGTCTTAAAATGGGTGCCAAATTGCAGATCAAACAAACTAATATTACGTCATAATCGACTTATAAAGACGAAAATCCCGTATAAATCGTAAATTTACGTCTTTTCTTAGACGCCAAATTTTTATTTTACATTTTAGGAGCATAAAAAAACGCGTGTCTCTGTTTTGTACTTTTAGACCTTATCAAAAACACCTTAAGATATCATGGCGTTTTTTTTAAATGGTTTAAACATAAACTTAATAAACTTTTTTGTGTTGTTATTCTTATAATCTTCATGGAATCATAGCAATAAGTTTTATAATAGCTTTTTACTTAAAATACTTTAATAAGTAGAGACTAGAGAGCTTCTAAAAAGGCGTTTTAGACTTACGGACTTTATCAAACCATTTAAGAATCTACTACGTTTTTTTTACTCTTTTTAACATAAACTTAATGAACTTTTTTCATTTTATATAACTAACCTTTATAAAAGTATAGCAACAAAAAAATGTATAAATTAACAAGTTCTAAATAATTTTAATAAATATGATACGACCTAAGATAAACAACACGATGAATTTTGTTGACAATTTTAATGAAATGAAACATAATGCTATAAAATATCTACTTGTAACTAATTTAAATTAAATCGAGTAAAATACAGTCAAAATTAAAAATAATATTCTTCATGAAAAGAATCTTCATCATAATTTTTTAAATAGCCGCAATGTCCACAAAACCACTTAAAATTCAAAAAAGACTCGAAGGGAGAATTATTGTAAGGAAGGCAATTAAAATGGAACCACTTTCTACAGTTCTC
Source organism: Thalia democratica (assembly GCF_965202585.1). NCBI lineage: Eukaryota > Metazoa > Chordata > Thaliacea > Salpida > Salpidae > Thalia > Thalia democratica. The sequence goes on from NW_028139273.1 coordinate 127,070, forward strand.
ACATCCCAACTAGAAATTAAAGTTTGAGTAGTTAATCATTAACAACGTTAATTATAAACAGCTATTGATGTTCTATATTTTAGTTCGGACTGACAGCTATACTAAATTAAGAAATGCTTACTAACCCATTTTACCTTTTCGTTCTTTTTTTTTTATGCCACGCAGGGTCATCTCTTTTACATTTGTAGCAAAAAACTTTGTTTACGACTGAAATTAAAAATTACGTACAAATTGATCAATACATAATGTTTAAAAATGTAGTGCTTGCTTAATTTTTTTTTCTTTTATTTGTTAGTTGTTTAAATCTTATTAGTTTACCTCCGTCCTTTATTAGACTTGTTGCAATTTCTAAGCGTTTTGAATTCAGAAGTTCGCAGTTAGTTTCAACACGTATGTTTTTTAAAGAATGAGGAAAGCAAGATATAAATTGTTCTGCTTGTACGGAATTTTCGTCTTTATATGTCGATTATGAAGTAATATTAGTTTGTTTGATCTGCAATTTAGCACCCATTTTGAGACGACTTATCAGAACACAATTGCAAAGTATCAAAACAATAGGACATAAAATAAAAGTTAAACGTCTAAGATAAGATGTAAAATTTACGATTTATACGGAATTTTCGTCTTTATATGTCGATTATGACGTAATATTAGTTTGATTGATATTCAATTTGGCACCCATTTTGAGAGGACTTATCAGTTCACAATTGCAAAGTATCAAAACAATAGGACGTAAAATAAAAGTTAAAAGTCTAAGATAAGATGTAAAATTTACGATTTGTACGGAATTTTCGTCTTTATATGTCGATTATGACGTAATATTAGTTTGTTTGATCTGCAATTTGGCACCAATTTTGAGACGACTTATCAGAACACAATTGCAAAGTATCGAAACGATAGGACGTAAAATAAAAGTTAAACGTCTAAGATAAGATGTAAAATTTACTATTTATACGGGATTTTCGTCTTTATAAGTCGATTATGACGTAATATTAGTTTGTTTGATCTGCAATTTGGCACCCATTTTGAGACGACTTATCAGTTCACAATTGCAAAGTATCAAAACAATAGGACGTAAAATAAAAGTTAAACGTCTAAGATAAGATGTAAAATTTACGATTTGTACGGAATTTTCGTCTTTATAAGTCGATTATGACGTAATATTAGTTTGTTTGATCTGCAATTTGGCACCCATTTTGAGACGACTTATCAGTTCACAATTGCAAAGTATCGAAACGATAGGACGTAAAATAAAAGTTAAACGTCTAAGATAAGATATAAAATTTACGATTTGTACGGAATTTTCGTCTTTATATGTCGATTATGACGTAATATTAGTTTGTTTGATCTGCAATTTATCACCCATTTTGAGACGACTTATCAGAACACAATTGCAAAGTATCAAAACAATAGGACGTAAAATAAAAGTTAAAAGTCTAAGGTAAGATGTAAAATTTACGATTTATACGGAATTTTCGTCTTTATATGTCGATTATGACGTAATATTAGTTTGTTTGATCAGCAATTTGGCACCCATTTTGAGACGACTTATCAGTTCACAATTGCAAAGTATCGAAACGATAGGACGTAAAATAAAAGTTAAACGTCTAAGATAGTGAAGACAGGTATATAACGTATATATGCTGTATTTATATATCGATCAAACTTCAGCTTAGTAAAATCAACATTTTCTGTGAAATAATTGGTAGTTACCTGGCATGATGTTGCATTAATATCGAACTGAATCTATATATTGAAAATAACCATAGTTTTAGGCTAAATATGACATTTTTAAAAAAGTTAAAAATAAAATCAAACTTTTTATTTATCATAAAGTAATAAAACTTGATTATGCAATGATGCTATGAGCATGATATTGCTATGATTTAACATTATAAATCGATCACATCAATACAATGTTTATTTTTTATATCACTACAAATCTAAAAAAAAAAATTGACTAAATGTTTAGTTTTATTAGTTTATTAGAAACAAAATTCATTCTACTTATGTATTTATAAAGCTTGGTTAAAATAAAGTATTTTTTTCAGAATATATTAAGCTTTAAACATAGTTTTCAGCCTAAAATTATGGTTAAAATGAACATTGAAATTAATTTATTTTCAGTTCGATATTGGTGCGACAGTAAATAGTTACTAAATATTTTTACCTGTTTTAAATTGCTAATATTATGATTTTTTAAAGTGTACAAGATTATTTTAAAGTATTTTTACAGTTTTCACCTTTTAGTACATAAATTTTCAAGTTTATGATAATCTCAGGCTGAATCATAAAGATATTGAGTAAAATTTTTCAGGCTAGTTAAAACATTTTTGATAGTGTTTGCTTACATATTTGTAGTAGCATTACATTATCTTTTTTATTAACATAGCATTGTTTGAAAAAACATCTTTTATTTTAGATTTAAAGTTATATAAATAAAGACAAGAAAAATTTAAAAATCCTGGCAGAATATTTAAAAACTTAAAACATAGTTCTAAAAAGCCAGTGGCCATCCTGTTAAGACATAAATTTCAGACATTTAAGGGTTAAAACATTTTGTCATTAGGTTATTTTTAGTAGCTCTTCTCATTATATAGTTTTTATGATAAGTTTCTAATTTTAAACAATATATTGATATTATCAGTTGGTTAATAACAAAACTACTGCAGATCCACTGCTCTAATACCATTTATGACTAATAATTTAAACAAATTTATTACTATATAATTTTAGGCTTAAAATAAAGGTTGATGACAGTATTAATGTTTAAATAAGCTAAAAAAAGGAATAAAAGGATAATGTAATTACATAGAGTTGCACTGTTGTTTTGTATTTTGTTTTTAATTGTCTTTACTAGTTTTGGTAATTACCAGGGATGTCCACCAATATCAAGCTGAAACTGTTTTCGATGTCTTTTTAAAACAATTTTAAAATAAGAATTTGTATTTTATACATGCAAAAAATCAATTAAACTTATTTATCATAAACTAGTAAAACTGAAATATTCGATCACTTTTATTTATAATGTAAAGCGATTATATAAATGAATTAGTTTATATCGATTACAATAATACTGTGATATAAAATCTATTAAATATTTTAGTTAGTAATAAATTTAATTATTTCTATTAAATAATGTAACGAGTTCAAAACAAAGTATCTTTTTAGATTAAACATAATAGGCTTAAAACATTGATATTTAGCTTAAAAGTATGGTAAAATAGATATCGAATATAGTATAATTTCAGCTTGATATTAGTGCGACATCACCCTAGGTCAGGGGTTGGCAGGTCAAAAAAGGAACGTTTTTTATTTGGTTTAAAAAACACATTTAAAAATAATTTTTTGATTATTAATAATTTAGGCGAGAGATAATCCTTTAAAGATAACACTGAAATTTAACTTTTGTTTTTTGAGAATGTTAATATATCAAACTAGTTGAAAAAAAAAAAGTTTAATGCGGATCGCGGACCGCAGTTTGTCAACCCCTGCCCTAGATAGTTACTTATATTTATAGTAGAATTGCATTATCTTTTTATTAATATAGCACTGTTTAAAAAATAATTTAGTTTTAGAATTAAGGTTATATAAAAATGACAAGAGAAGTTTCAAAATCCTGGCAGAAAATCTAAAAACTTAAAAGATAGTTCTGTAAAGCTAGTTGCAATCCTGTTTAGACATAAACTTGGATTTTATTTGTCATTAGGTTATTTTAGGTAGCTCTTTTCATTAAATAGTTTTTATGATAAGTTTCTAATTTTAAATAATATATTAATACTATCAATTGCTTAATATTTAAACTACTGCAGATTCAATACTCTAATACCATTTATGACTAATAATTTAAAGAAATTTATTACTATATAATTTTAGACTTGAAATAAAGGTTGATGACAGTATTAATGTTTAAATAAGCTAAAAAAAGGAATAAAAGGATAATGTAATTACATAGAGTTGCACTGTTGTTTTGTATTTTGTTTTTATCTGTCTTTACTAGTTTTGGTAATTACCTAGGATGATGTCCACCAATATCAAGCTAAATTTATATTACATTCGATGTCTTTTTTAACTATAATTTTTACATATAAGTTTCTACTTTATATACACAAAAATATAATCTAATTTATTTATCATCAACTAATAAAACTAAAAAATTTGATCTTTTTTATTTACAATATCAAGCGATTATATAAATGAAATAATTTGTATCAATTAAGATGTTGTGAGATGAAATCGATTAAATATTTAAGTATGTACTAATTTATTTTTATTAATACTATTAATTTTCGTAGCCAGTTTGAAACAAAGTATCTTTTTAGATTAAACAAAATAGGTTTTAAACATTGGTTTTTAGCTTAAAAATGTAGTTAAAAAAACGTCGAATATAGTATATATTTCAGCTTGATACTGGTGCAACATCATCCTAGGTAGTTACCCTTATTTCAATTAACTAATTTTAAAAATTTAAAGGAATATTTAAGATTTGTTAGAATAAATTAAAAGAATTTAATTAGTTGCTTTAAAAAAACTCAAAATGAAAGTATAAATCTGTGCCAACAAGGTATTTGAAATTTAGTTACATAGACTACTATATTTGTGTTTTGAATGATTTTATTAGTTTAGAAAACATAATAACACGTACAGAAGTTTTAAAAGTCATTTGCTGATTAAAAATAAAACCAATAAAAATTCATTTTGAACAAGTTTGTAATCTTGCCATTGTATACTAATGGTTTAATAAATTGTGTGTACAATCTGGCTCAAGTAAAACACCTTAATACTAACAGCCTGAAGGAATTGAGCAGTGCTTTTTGGAATCAGTTATATTCATGAATGAAGACGATGAAGCACTTTTGGACGCAGTCGAGATAATATACCCTGAAAATGTTGTACCAGGATCCGAAAGAGTGTCGCTGTAAATTTACGGTAGGATTGGTTAAATACAGATCTTTCCATTAAATCTTAGACAAATTACTTATTTAAAAAAAATATTTTATAGTATGGTCTATTACAAAAGATAACTCTTTATAGTTTTAAATATATAAACCAAAGTTAACTATTATAACTATCCTGAAATAAGTTAATAACAAATACAGTAAAAACATATAAATTAAATTACCACACTAGATAGTTTTGTATAATTATTTATTTTTCGGTTGTTTACGAAAGACTTTTGTTAACTTTTTTGATTAGTTTTGCTCAATAAAACAGCAGTTTTTTATTGATTACAGCTTGATACTTTTAATCTCCCTAACTCTTTATTTCTTTTTAACATTTGTTATTGCTTGTAATCAAGTACTCTAAATCTACTTACAGGGTTGTCACTTTACCTGGAAACATTGAAAAACCTGTAATTTTGAAGAAAATCACTAAAAAACCTAGAATTTTAAACAATTTTTATATGTTATGTTGAAAAATCTAGATATGACGCAACAAATTTATCATATATATATTTTTTTGATCATCATCAAAAATTTCCATTCAAAAACACATTTAAAGTAGCTTAACCGTATATTTTTAATGTTTTTATACTATTTAACACAGTTTTTACCTTAAACTCAATTTTAAACTAAAGATAAACCAAAAAATGTGCACTTTACAAAACTTGGAGGAAATTCTGAAAACCTGGATATTTTTTTAAAATGACTGATAATCCTGTACTAACTAACTATTAGCTCATCCAGATCCGCCTTAAGTGCGTTGTTAAACTAAGATGGTTTTTATATCGTTAGTGATTGTTTCAAAATTTATTCATTAAGAAAAAGCCGTTTGCTCATTGATAATGTAATAAATGATGAAAACTTTGTGAGTAAATAGTTTAGTTCGTATTTTATTAGACAATTTATTTTAGAGCTCTAAAGCTTTTTTGATTGAAAAAAATTAATTAACTGTCTGAAAGAATATTAACATAAATTTGTTCTGATCCCGGATGTACGGCTTACTTGAATTTATTCATCTACTTTAAGGTATAATAGTTTTAGTGTTGTTTTCAGAAAAACAAATTATTTTTATTCTATCTTTCAGAAAATTCGAAAATGTATATAACTAAGAATAAGTTTTTGAATAATTTTGTAGTTACACTGGTTTTTGCATTTTTAAACATTTGTCTGTGTTTTTTAATCAACTGTAATTGATTTTACATACAAGTCTCTGCTTAATTACATTTTATAAAAATAAGTTTTCTAATATAAAAAAAAATCAAAATGGAAGAATAAACCTTTTCCAACAAAGTATTTGAAATTTAGTTACAAAGATTCTGTAACTTTATTATTTGTGTTTTAAATGATTTTATTAGATTAGAAAACATAATAACCCGTACAGAAGTTTTAAACGTAGTTTTCTGATTAAAAATAAGACCAGTATCTATTCATTTTGAACGAATTTGTATTATTGCCATTGTGTACTAATGGTTTAATAAATTGTTCGTACAGTCTGGCTTAAGTAAAACACCTTAATACTAACAGCCTGAAGGAATTGAGCAGTGCTTTTTGTAATCAGTTATATTCATGAATGAAGACGATGAAGCACTTTCGGACGCATTCGAGATAATTTACCCTGAAAATGTTGTACCAGGATCCGAAAGAGCGTCGCTGTACATTTACGGTAGGATTTGTTAAATACAGAACTTTCCATTGATTTTTAGACAAATAACTTTTTTAAATAAAACATTATATAGTGTGGTCTATTACAAAAGATAACTCTTTATAGTTTTAAATATATAAATCAAAGTTAACCATTATAACTATTCTGAAATAAGTTAATAACAAATACAAACATATAATTAAATTACCACACTAGATAGTTTTGTATAATTATTTGTTTTTTGGTTCTTTACGAAAAACTTTTGTTAGCTTTTTCGATTAGTTTTGCTCAATAAAGTAGCAGTTTTTTATAAATTACAGCTTGATACTTTTTATCTACCTTACTCTTTATTTCTTTTTAACGTTTGTTATTGCTCGTGATCAAGTACTCTCAAATCTACTTACAGGTTTCCCATTTTACCTGGAAACATAGAAAATCCTGTATTTTTGAATAAAAATCACTAAAAAACCTGAATTTTTAATTAATTTTTACATGTTAAGTAGAAAAATTTATCACTTAAATAATTTTTTGGTCATCATCAATTTTTTTATTCATAAACACATTCAAAGTAGCTTTACAGTATGTTTTCAATGCTTTTATACTAGTTGAAAAAGTTTTTTTTTACCTTAAAATTAACTTGAAACTAAAAATACACCCTAATATGTGTACATTTAAAACCTGTAAAAATTTTGTTAAATGCCACTGATAACCCTGTACTAACTAACTGTTAGCTCATCAACATTTTAAAGATTTTTCTGTGTTTTTTAATCAACTGTATTTGATTTTACATACAAGTCTCGGCTTAATAACATTTTATAACTATAGCATTACTAATTAAAAAAAAATTAAAATCGAAGAATAAACCTTTGCCAACAAGGTATTTGAAATTTAGTTACATAGATTACTATATTTGTGTTTTAAATGATTTTATTAGTTGAGAAAACATTGTGACACATATAGAAGTTTTAAAAGTAATTTGCTGATTGGAAATAAGACCGGTAAAAATTCATTTTGAACGAATTTGTAATATTCCTACTGTACACTAATGGTTTAATAAATTGTGTATACAGTCTGGCTCAACTAAATACCTTAATACTAACAGCCTGAAGGAATTGAGAAGTGCTTTTTGAAATCAGCTATATTCATGAATGAAGACGATGAAGCACTTTTGGACGCATTCGAGATAATTTACCCTGAAAATGTTGTACCAGGTTCCGAAAGAGCGTCGCTGTACATTTACGGTAGGATTGGTTAAATACAGAACTTTCCATTAATTTTTAGACAAATAACTTATTTAAATAAAATATTGTATAGTATAATCTATTACAAAAGATAATTTTATATAGTTTTAAATATATAAACCAAAGCTAACCATTATAACTATCCTGAAATAAGTTAATAACAAATACATTAAAAACATATAAATTAAATACAACACTAGATAGTTTTGTATAATTATTTATTTTTTGGTTGTTTACAAAAAATTTTTACATGTTATGTCGAAAAATCTTGATATGACGCATAAATTATCATATAGAATTTTTTTTGGTCATCATCAAAATTAAAAACACATTTAAAGTAGCTTAACCGTATGTTTTTAATGTTTTTATACTATTTAACGCAGTTTTTACCTTAAACTCAATTTTAAACTAAAAATAGACCGAAGAATGTGTACTTTTAAAAACTTGGAGGAAATTCTGAAAACCTGGATATTTTTTTTAAATGACTGATAACCCTGTACTAACTAACTATTAGCTCATCAAGGTCCGCCTTTACTGCGTTGTTAAACTAAGATGGTTTTTATATCGTTAGTGATTGTTTCAAAATTTATTCTTTAAGAAAAAGCCGTTTGCTCATTGATAATGTCAATAAATGATGAAAACTTTGTGAGTAAATAGTTTGGTTTGTATTTTATTAGACAGTTTATTTCTGAGCTCTAAAGCTTTTTTAATTGAACAAAATATTTTAACTGTCTAAAATTATAATATTTGGAATTTGTTCTGACCCCGGATTTACGTCTTACTTGAATTTCTTTATCTATTTTAAGGTATTATTGGTTTATTTAAATACATTTTTGTGATGTCATAATTCAGAATACTTCCTCAGTTTTCGATATCAGTCGCTTTCTTTTTGGAACTTGTATCTTTTTTATGGTGTCATATTAACGGTGTTGATTTTCAGAAAAACAAATTATTTTTATACTATTTTTCAGAAAACTCGAAAATGTATATAACTAAGAATAAGTTTTTAAATAATTTTGTAGTTACACTGGTTTTTGCATTTTTAAACATTTGTCTATGTTTTTTAATCAACTGTAATTGATATTACATACAAGTCTCTGCTCAATTACATTTTATAAAAATAAGTTTTCTAATATAAAAAAAATCAAAATGGAAGAATAAACCTTTTACAAAAAAGTATTTGAAATTTAGTTACAAAGATTACTATATTTGTGTTTTAAATGATTTTATTAGTTTAGAAAACATAATAACCCGTACAGAAGTTTTAAACGTAGTTTTCTGATTAAAAATAAGACCTGTATCTATTCATTTTGAACGAATTTGTAATCTTGCCATTGTATACTAATGGTTTAATAAATTGTGTGTACAATCTGGCTCAAGTAAAACACCTTAATACTAACAGCCTGAAGGAATTGAGCAGTGCTTTTTGGAATCAGTTATATTCATGAATGAAGACGATGAAGCACTTTCGGACGCATTCGAGATAATTTACCCTGAAAATGTTGTACCAGGATCCGAAAGAGTGTCGCTGTACATTTACGGTAGGATTTGTTAAATACAGAACTTTCCATTAAATTTTAGACAAATAACTTATTTAAATAAAATATTATATAGTGTGGTCTATTACAAAAGATAACTCTATATAGTTTTAAATATATAAACCAAATTTAACCATTATAACTATCCTGAAATAAGTTAATAAAAAATACGTTAAAAACATATAAATCAAATTACCACACTAGATAGTTTTGTACAATTATTTATTCTTGGTTGTAAACAAAAAACTTTTGTTCGCTTTTTCGATTAGTTTTTCTCAATAAAGCAGCAATATTTTACTGAGTACAGCTTGGTACTTTTTATCTATCTTGCTCAATATTTCATTTTAACGTTTGTTATTGCTTGTAATCAAGTACTCTCAAATCTACTTACAGGTTTGCCACTTTATCTGATAATATAGAAAAACCTGGAATTTTGAAGAAAAATCACCAAAAAACCTGGAATTTTAAACAATTTTTACATGTTATGTCGAAAAATCTTGATACGACGCAAAAAAATTATCATATAAATTTTTTTTTGGTCATCATCAAAATTAAAAACACATTTAAAGTAGCTTAACCGTATGTTTTCAATGTTTTTATATATTTAACGCAGTTTTTACCTTAAACTCTATTTAAAACTTAAATTAGACCGAAACATGTGTACTTTTCAAAACTTGGAGGAAATTCTGAAAACCTGGATATTTTTTTTTTAAATGACTGATAGCTCTGTACTAACTAACTATTAGCTCATCCAGATCCACCTTAACTGCGTTGTTAAACTAAGATGGTTTTTATATCGTTAGTGATTGTTTCAAAATTTTTTCTTTATGAAAAAGCCGTTTGTTCATTGATAATGTCAATAAATTATAAAAACTTTGTGAGTAAATAGTTTGGTTTGTATTTTATTAGACAGTTTATTTCTGAGCTCTAATACTTTTTTGATTGAACAAAATTATTAAACTGTCTGGAATTATATCTGGAATTTGT
>NW_028139274.1:0-40332 GCF_965202585.1 Thalia democratica
TTCCATAACTTTACGTGGAGGAAAAATATTTTTAGATAACAGTAACTATCAAAAATAATGGTAGCAGAAAAAAATTTACTTAAAAATGATTTTTTAATCATATATTTTATAGCTTGTTAACTTTATGTTTTTTTTTTACTTCGAAAAACTAATTAATCAAAAAACGTCAAAAAATAACTCTAAGTTTAAACCAAAAACTAACCATTTTAATTAATTGAATGTACTATTTATAAATAAGAATTTTTTAAAATACTTTCTCTATTTATTTTTTAACTTAATTAACATATTTGAAAGATATTTTTATTAAACCAGGTTTTAAAATTAATACATAGATAAAATAAATAAATACAAAGCTTTATTAAAACTTTAAAACTTTTTATTGGTAAAAAAATATTAATAACACAATATGAGACCAAAACTTTAAAAAATATATTTAGTTTGGTGTATTATACTTTAATGAAAGGCTAATAAAGTCTAAACTTTGGATTTAAATTGAAAAGCAACTAAAGATCATATTTTGATATTTATATTTTGAAGTCCAATAAAAAGTTGCTAGATTGTTTCAAACAATCTTTAAACTTCATTTCATAATAAAAACAACCTTCAAAAATTAAACAGGTCTAAAAAAAATTCAATTTTAGCTACTTGAAGCTGGTTTTTCACACAATCCATAACTCTGTGCCTCATACCGTTTGTCATTATTAAACGCAAAATAATTTTTCGAACAATTGCTGTTGTTTAATCGTACCGTAGTAGCAACAACGATTGCACAGTTTTCGGTAATAGTGTGACTGGGTTCGTCTTCGTGCCAATCTAAAATCAAATTTTTACTGGTAGAACCGTCTAAAATCGCCATTGTCGGTCACTTTCACTGTTTGTGATTCCAATCCACAAATATTTGTCGTTGTTTGCTTTAATCGTCTCCAGTACTACACTATAATTTTTATAAATTTTTTAATTATGATTTTATAAAGTGATAAAATAAATATTAGAATTGGCTATAAATTTTGATAGTTTTAAGAAAGTTGTTTTACAAATTATAAAAAAATAACTTTCTCAAGCCAAATTCTGCCTTCAAGCTTTCAGAAATTAAGTTCCCGCCCTGTTCTTCGCACATTGCTTGTGCATCAGACCAGTTACCGGAACGAGATGTAATGAAAAATGTGAATTCTTCCAATTTTATTTCTGATTCTACTTTTGATTCAAAAATTTCGTTTTCTGCAATTTGTTTTACATTATTAATTACTTAGAACATTGTTCTACTTTTTTCCTATGTAAAACTCTTTACGCTTTAAGTTTTTTAACGTTAAAAAGAAAAATCTCAACATTTACCTAGTACGTAGATAAATTTTTAAAAACTTAAGGAAGTAGTTTACATAACCTGAGTTAAAACTTACATAAAACTATTAGTATTTCTAAGTTGTAATTAAATTATACTACTGGTAGTGACTAAAATTTACTAAGACGTGTTTTTGTTTTAAACTAAAAAATCAATCTTTTTGATATTGTAGTTAAGATAGCTATAAATGTTTTTTAAAGTAAAAATAATGTATTTAAAGTTCAAACCGTAACCGACTTGATAAACGAGTATAAAATTCAATTACAATTGCAAATATGTTGAATATTATTTGAAAAGTTAATGAAGTTGAAACTGATTTTATACATTTAATATTTTATAACTAAATATGTAAAATGATGAGAGTAAAGTAAGTTTTTTCCGGTACAACGATTGGTTATTATTAGATTCAAAAAAAGTCTTTACAAAACAAAAATACTTTCAAGTGATTATCCCGTCAACTTTATCAATTATGTACTATCGTAGTAAAATATAATTTTTAAACTTATAAAGCATAAAAAATTAAGCTTGATAACTTAACCAGTAAAATTTCCATTTCTTAGTTTGCTATTTATTACAAAAAACAACTGTAAAACAAGTAGTTTTAAACTTCAATTCTTAGAATATGCATAACAAGTTAAGTATAGTAACGTATATATAACAACTATATAACAAAATAAAGCTAGTAATTTTGTTGAGATTTAAACGTTGTTGAAAAGTATTACCGATAAAGGTAGTACAGAACTATAAAACTTTAAATTTGTTTTATATAAAATTCATAAGTATAAAAATCTTTAAGTATATTTAAATTTTAAAATCTTACCATATAGTTTTACTTCTGTATGATTTTTTCGACTCAATATTGTAGCTGTTGTGTAATAACTTGCTTTTGTTACTGTAGTAGCTGTTTCTGTATAGTCTACTTTCTTTTGTGTATTTATAAGTCCTAGATCTTTATTTGTTTTCTGATGATCTTTCAACAAACTCGACAATAGCTTGAAATCCTTGATTTGTGACGTCACAGTCAGATTTGAATGAAATTAAAAGTTCGTTGCTCGTAGTTTCAAATTCGCCTAAAGAAGTAATTTCTCCCACGATTTTATTTCCGCTAAGTGTCGCGTCATACAACAAAATTTCATCGGAATTTTGTTCAATTTGGAATTTTGTGACGTTTAATTTATAGAGTAATCTGATGAACATCTAATAAGCCATCTGTAAAAACATTTAACCTAATTTTTTTACACAATTGCAAATTAATATTTTAAAACAAATTAATATTTAAGGCCATTTAATATTAGCTACTTTTAAAAAACATTAGGTACAAGTGTAAAATAGTTTTGAATGTTTCTACTTTAAGTTTTATAAAGTTTTTATAAAGCTGTAAGAAGAGTACCTAAAAAATACTTAAGTTAATTATTATTATTATGCTTTAGCTCTACGAACTTTATAAAAGCTTAATGCAACTATTTAGCATAATTACTAAAAAATAAACGAGACAATTTTTATACCTGTGTCTAGCTTCGTTAGGGTAGTTTTGTTTATCAAAATTAGCAGAACTTATCACAGCATTCAGTTCTTCAGGATTTTGACTGCTGAATTCAATAACAATGAGAAAACTGTTCAGTTGTTTTTTAGCATCATCACTAATTATTTTGTAGTTTGTCTTAAATTTAGAAACTTCCCCGTTACTGAGAATAATTTTCGACATTCCAGATAATTGTTCATCGTTAAGCAGATGGTCATCTTGTTATTTGTTTTGTATTTAAGTCATAACTAGTAATGAATTACTAAAACTTTTTTTACAAAACTTTTGTAATGATTTGCTTTTTAGAAGCTTATTAATGCTTATTTGATATAGTAATCTTGAATTTTTTTTTACTAATTTTATTTTAATAAACGATTTTAAACTAACCTTTCAAAATAAAAGACTTCAGATTAGTTACTTTAGGACTTTCTTCTAATGATCTAGTTTATATTTTTTCAGAACTAAAGTCTAATACGTCAATATTTTATGGCAAATACAAGTGATAAGTAATTGATTGTGGAAATATTCCATTGTTAATTACTTTGATTTTGATAACATCTTCTAAGCTACTTCCGTTCAAATACTGTTTATTTTTTTTTAAGTTGCTTTTTAAGGTGTTATTAAACTTATTTAAGTATTAGATTTTAATTATGAATTGCTGTTAACAAAATCGCATACACTAATATTTAAACGTTGGTTATTTAAAACACTTTTTATTTTGTATTTTATACTATGTAAATTTGAACAAAATATTTTTTAAAAGTCTATAGGGGAAAATAAAAATTTAGATTAACATTTTTTGAAAACCGTTGCTTACTTAGTAAACCAGATAAATACACATTGTTTGACTTCAAGTTAAATAGTTATGTTATGCATCAATTAATATTACATGAAAACTTTAAAGTGCTTCCTAAATTCGATTATTAGAATTTGTTAAAGTTCTAACGCATAAAACACCAAAAACATATATAACCATTATGTTAAATTAGATGTCATCGAACAAAATACATTAAATTAAATTAGTTTTTATTATAAATTATTGAAAATATTAATTAAAAGTTAATTTACCGAAACGAAGTCATTAGTTATCCGTTCTACTTGATTGATTTTCATTGAACTTGTCATAGCGATAGAAATAATCAATAAGATGCAAGATAAACTGTTCATACTTATGTTTAGTTTCAAATTTAAAATTTGAAAACCTTTAGTTTCTGTTTAAACTTATCATTAAGTGACGAGATATAAAAGTGTTAACAGCCATATTTTTAATAACGCTTTTTTAAGTAAACTGTGAATAATTTATCATTTAGTTTCGTGAATATCTAACAAACGAAACGAAAACTTATGTCAGTTAAAAGGTATTTAATTTAAGTAAAGTTTCTATAATTTAACCTACAACTAATTAGTTATACAAATTGTATTAGTTGTACTTACAACTCTGCACAAGTTTAGTTTGTTCTATTTAAGTAACGCGTATTAAAAAAATCATAAACAATATCTTATTTTATTAGCGAACTCTTTTTTGTAGTTACTAAAAGATAATTTTAAACTTGTTTAACATTGACAAAACAAAGTTCAAACTAATGTTTAAGTATTTAAAAAAAAATTTTTGCACGGTAAAAAGTATTCTACCTACAACACTTATTTATAAAGTGTTGTAAGTTTACTTATAAAAACTAAGTGTTTTGATATTGCAAGTTTTCGTTTTATACTGTTTTTCATTTCTTCTGTGCCGTTTTTTTTTCTACTTCTGTTTTCTAGTTTTTTAAGGAAAAAAATTCAAATAACAACATATGCTAAATAGTTATAATTGCTAAACTGCGTATTTATGAAATTGTTTTGTTCATTTTACGTAGTATTTAAGAATAAGCCAGCCAGAATGGTAATTTAAAATTACAATCAATCAAATTTTTACTATGAAAATATTGACAACCTTTACTATTGTGTCAAGGTAGATATATATATATATATATAGGGTTTTAATTACCGATTGTAAATTTACACAACAAAGTAGGCGAGACCTAAGTATTTAGTAATTATAATTGATTCAACACTAATTATAAGATTTACTAAAAAAACATTTAAAACAGGTGCAACTTAAAGGTTAATTGCTACAAAAATTCTTTTGAAACAGTCCGAAAATAACTTTAAAGTTTTTTTTTTAATTGTGTTAGGACTTAAAATAAGTTTATTCTGATTGTGCGTAATGCGTACTATAAAATATAGGTTAACTATTTATAATAAATTCCAAGTTTTGAAATAACACATGGTGTTGTGTCAAAAAAGACGGTGCAATTTTCAAATTTTATTTGTACTACCGTTTCAGAAGTTGGAAAGGCCAAGCACATGATACTTAAGCCTTTTGTAATTGCTATTTAGACTTTAGACATTGTTTATTTTTATTTAGTCAATTACAAAAAAAAAAAAAAAGGAACAGCTTGAAACTTATTTGTATGTAAAAAAAAGCTTATACATTTAAAACCAAACTTTATGTTTATCGGCATACACCCAAGTGGCTGTTGTTAAAACATATCTAGTTGTAATTGTGAACACTTCTAAAATATTAATAACTTCAAAACAATATAAATAATTTTGATAAACTATAAACAATATCAATAAAAGCGTTATATATTTCATCCGAGTTGTTCTAAAGGCCATAAAAAGTCTGTAATAAATGGAAAAATTTCGTTGATATGTTATTATATAAAATAAATTAAAAAATGTTGTATACGTGTTTAAAAACGTAATTCAAAAATATATACAAAATAATAAATATATATGTTTTAAGATATAAAGAATTCAATATATGTTGGATTGTGCTTTTAGTTCTGTAAAAGTATATAAAAAATCAATTTTTAAACGTTATAAGTAACATGTTGTCAATTTTTTTAGTTAAGAATAAATATTTACAAAATAATGCCGAAGAACTTGAAGATGAAGAAATAGACATATAAGTCCAATTCAACCTAAACACACTTTTTTTATGCAAAATTTTAAATCTATGTTGAGATACGGCTAGATAATTTTTAAAATATAGTAGCTTTTAGTAATTTTTATGGATTCTAATTATTTTTTTTTTGTTTTCATGAACTTACTAAAATAAAAAAAATAAAAGTGCAACTTAAATAATTATTTATTACCAGGTTTCGGTAAAAAAAAAAGACTTTTTTAAGTATAACAAAATATTAAACTTATTTTTAAAAATATAAATAAAGAAAAATACTTTAATTTTAAAACTACTTTAAAGATTTAATTTATACTGTTTAGTTAACAATTTTCTCTGAAAAGTAATAAATCACAACTTATTACTTTACACTATGGTAAAAATAAGTTATAAAATTCTATTCTGAATTAATAAATTTAATCCTTCTAAAATTTACTTATCGTTGTAACATTGTTTTAACATATTTTTAGTAAATTAACTTCAATTGAAAACATTTACTCTTTACATCGGTTTTTTTGGCTACGTGTTGCCAATGAAAAATTTAGGAAAGTAGTTACTTTTTATAATTATATTTATCAGTCAACCTAAAAACAAAGGTAATTTAAATGTGTAAAAACGCATATACTGCTGTACAAAATTAAACTTTTCAATGTTTTTCTTTTTACTTTATATGTAACATTATAATAAATTAATATCAAATTGTAATTAAGTTCATTGTTTTGTTATACAGTCGTTTAAAAAAATCAATTTACCTAAAATTAGTTTAAGATATTATATTATGACGTATCTATTTGAAAAGTTACAGAACTAAATAGGTGAGACTTAGGTAATCAGTAGCATAATTGGAAAAAATTATAGCTATCTATTTGCGCTTATGTAAGTTTACAACAAAAATATCTGAAATATGGTACTATACTCTGTTATATTATATTAAGTATCAAATTATATTGAGTGGTTCTTTTTTAATTTAGTATATGATATTAAAACAAGTTCAGTTAAAAAAATATCTGGAATGTACCAAAAACATGTTTTTTAAATTGACCTTTTTGGATATGTAAATAGCAGAAATTTCTGAATCATCAAAATTAATTTATTTTACCTATTTATACTACTCTTGAATGCATTATAATTAAAAAAAAAAATCATATGTTATTACAATTAACGTAAATTTGTGAATATAAAGGTTACTGCCTGAACTTTGGAAGACATGCGTAAGCTTTTACGAAAATAAATAATTTAAACTTTAATACTTTCAATATCATCAAATTAATAATGCTTTATCAAACGTAAAAAGCCAATCTACAAAAAATATTTATTACTGTTTTCTGTACAGCATTTTAATTTATTTAACTACTTTTTTTGAAAATTTTGAATGCAACAAGTTTTCCTCGTTGATTAAATTAACTATTTTAAATTTAAGGTTTATAAATAAAAATATATCTTAAATCTTATTATTAAAAAATGAGTTTACTAAGAACATTCTAGAGGTATTACAATTTAACACATATATTTACTGTAGGTTTGAAAACAAGTTAGAATACTGTTTTCAATTTTAAAAATTAAATCTTAAACATGCTATCATTTAATTATTTGTACAAACAGCTTATCAACGAAAAAAAAACAGGATAAACAAATAAAAGTTCTAAATTTTAAAAAGAATCAAAACATTTTACAGAGTTAAATATAGTTAGTTAAATAAATTTAAATTCTAAAAAAAAAAAAGTTATTGAATTTTTTATAAAAACAACTTTAATTTAGAGCTTTTTGACACGGTTACTTAGTTTTAGAAGTGTTTCTGAGCCTTTAGCTTTGTAGTAAAAAATGAGCATTGTCAAAAATATTCTTTTAGATAAAGTTTCTTTTATTGTCTATGTTTTTGAGCATTTTTACTCAGCTTTTTGAAATGAACAAACGGTAGTTTTTTTTTTTTTTTTCCTAAGAATACAAACTTAATTTAATACTATAATGTTATACATACAGAGTAAATTTTGTAAATTTAAAAATTTTAATGTATTTACGTTAAAACTTATTAACACGTTTTAAAAAAAATATATATTTATCTAATATGCTTAAAAATACCGTATTCAGTGAAGCTTTAACTTTTTTGTCACCATTTTAGCTAAAAAGCAATTAATAAGTTTACTCGTTTTTTTAAAAGCCATACTAAAAATAGAAGCACTAAACAACAGAGTTTAATTTATCTCGAGCTTATAAATACCTAGACGTAAAACTGTTTAAAAAAAGGTAGCATTAACAATAAATAGCATTTAATAATTTTACGTCTAAACAGTTATTTTAATTTTTTTTTATGTCGAAGTTATTCAGCAGTCTTTAATTAGAAAAATTTGAAAGTTATTTTTCTTACTTTAAAACTCTAATTTATTTTTTTAATACCGATTAGGGCTTTTAAGATCCTTTACCTAAAAACCATATTGTAACTCATCACCTTTTCTGAAGTTTTTTATCAAAACGTTTTTTAAGAAGTTCTCGTAAATTATACACTGGTGACTGGTGGTATATGTTGTGCGAAACAAGACGTTAAAAGGTTTTACGTGGCATTCTTGGACCAAATATTTTGAACGTATTTTTTTTTGTTGTTCAATAAACTAAATTGTAAAGCTACGAAAGCAAAATACTAAAAATATGTTCTAAGTTTGAAAAGTTTATTAAACAATAGTATCTAAAACTTATCTAAGTTATCAAGCCTTAAATTTTCAATATTAAAGTATATTTAAAGTTTAAATATTCCTAAATTTAAGATATTAGTCTAAAAATACAATTTTATTGTAAGCTGCCGACGAAATAGTAGTTTTTAAAAAACTTACGAGATACGTTAACCTAAGAGGGGTTGAAAATAAACATAACTTTTACATTAATATTAATTGTTTTCTTGAGTGGCTTAGATAAAATACGAACTTTGTTAAGCCAACTTTAGAAACTACTAACTTATTTCCAAACTCGAGAAATTGTACTGACTTTAAACTTACTTTAAAATTTCAAACAAGCATAGTTGAAAATTTTTATAAGGTAACATTGGGGTAGTTGTGTCAAATTATTAGTTTTAACGAGCTTTGTCTCAATAACTCTGCATGTTTAATTTTTAGTGGTTCAGAGTGAAAAAAAAAGTTAATCATAATTTTATTAAGAAGCTAAAACAAGCCTAACTAATTGAGTTTTTAAATTTGTAACTTATTTTGAAGTATTTTTTTTTTTAAAGAATTATTTTTAATAACATAGAAGAGTTTAATTTTTACTACTTTTAAGTTTATTTTCTAAATAGTATAAGACCACAATCAGTTATCTTACTTTTTTGGTGTTAATAAATAATAAAAATAAATTACTAGCTATCAAAATAATTTGTTTCGTTAAAAATTATTAAGTTTTCTAATACTGGAAAACTATGTTAATCACAAAAACAAATATATTTTACGTTGAAATAACGAAATATTTAACAATAAAAGCATATATGTATACAAATAATGTAACCAAATAAACTTAAACACTTTCAGCAGGGCTTTTGAATAATTTATTAAGAGAAGTAGATTAAAAAAACATTTGTTTTATAAAACTAACCAAGTACCAGGTCCTGGGATCAAATATTTTAAGCTTCTTATTTTGTCGTTCATAAAATATAATTAATTAACAGTTTTAACTATTCTGATAGAATGACTCTATTGTTTTAAAATCGATTTATATTGAAAAAATAAACTAAAAATACATCTAAATAATCTTTTTATAAAGTATTAATTTAACAAACTGTGGTACAATATTTTCTAAAGCAAACTGTAGAAAGACAAAACTAGGAAAACTAAGTAAAACATTTACATGTATCAATGAACATAGAAAATTTTAAACATTTAAATGAAAACACTAAAAGGCAGAGTTAAAACAGAGAGCTAAAGTAGGGTCAAAGTTTTTTACTTTTAGTTTATGTTAAATTAGTTTTACTTGATACTTCGAGGACATATTTTTTTTTAATTAAACTTAAAGAACTTTAGTATTTTTATAATAAAAGTTGTATTAAACAAATTTTGAAGGTAAAACTCTGTTTATTTTTCTTAACTAAAAACTAATCAAAACTAGTGTATTCTATTATAAAAATACTTAAAACAAAGTTTCTGTTTTCTATCATTTTGGGCATAACTAAACTTGGTATAGTTTTATTTTCAGTCTATAAAAAAAATAACTGATGTATAAAGATTTAGTTGATTGTTTTGTATGACAAAAATAAAACAAATCTCTATTTGTCTCAATGTCATATAGGCAAAAAGATTTTGTTTTGCTAGAAATGTTCACGAAAATTTTATTTTTCTTCTTAAATTATTTTTTCTAATAAACACAGATTATTTAAAAAAAATTGATAAACAATACAAGTTTAACAGATTATAAAAATAAAACTTAATCTTTTAAAAAACTTCACACCTGCGTTAAAACATAAAACCTTATATATTGACTTTATCAGTAAATATAAACTGAAATTCAGCAGGTTATGTTATTAATCAGAAATGAACGAGTTAAAAAGAGGCAGATATGCCAAAGATATTTATGCTGATTTCGAAGTGCATTGTGAGAAGAGTATAACATATGAAGTTGTAGAGATCATACAGTCGATCAAAAGACTGCAAACGTTCAAGACCGAGGTTTAAATATGAAATCAGCAAGGCGTAGTATGCAAAGTATGACGTTTAAAGTGGCAAGGTAACATAGTATACAATAATTTTTTTCTAAAAAAAATAATATTTAGTATTACTAACTAATAAGTAAATCATTTTATCAATTATGATATTTTAAGGTTGCACTGCAAACCGTGCCCGACGTCGTTATTTCCGTCCATCGTGAAGTTCGAAAAGTGGGGGTTGCAGCCATTTTCAAAGCAGGGGAATGCCCAACAATCTGAATGTAGTCAACGAGGAGTTAAAGGAATTAATAAAATAATGCTTTGAAATGTTTTTACTTAAATATTTTTTAGCAAAACTAAATTTTCATCATGTAACATTATACTTTGTTTTAAAATGTGTTTATAAAAAACTTAAGTTTTATATAACCAGAGCAGCTATAAATTCTAAAAAATTCAATTGTAATAGTGTTTATATTTTTTATTAGTTTTTTGGTTAAAAAAAGTCTGGTTTTATTAACTTGACTACAAATTATGCTTTCAACATTTGCTAGGCTATAATTTACATAAAAAAATTTGACATTCACATGTTATTGAGAAAACCTAAGAAAAATTTTTAGTGAGTGACATAATCAAATAAATTTTATAAGTTTAAAATTATTCTAGAACACAAAAGAATACAAATTCAATTTACTTAATTTTATCTACATAGTAATTTTTTAAATAACGTTTTCTACTATTTGATTTTTAAAACTGTCTTTTTTTTTTTACAAAAGTAGTTATAACATTATATTTTGTAAAAAGCTACTATTTTGTACTATAAATATAATTTTTTTAGGAAAAATAAAGTTTAACATTGTTTTTATAATCTTTCTATGACTATTAGTACTTTTTAGGTGTTAAATGTGCAAATTTATATTCAAGCATACAGTTTTGTTATAGACAGTAAGACTTACTTTAACAATTTATGTTAATAGTATATAAGATAAATTTAAAAAAATGAAACTTTAATAAAAAATCCAACACATATCTAATAACATTTTTATTAGTTTACATACTTTTGTTTTACACATTGGCTTTAAAAAATTCATGATTATTAAATCAATGTTAAATATAAAACTTTAGTTGTAGTAATTTAATTTTCTGCGCACCATTTTTAAATATGACAAGTAGCATACGTAGTTTTGTAATGTTAAATTAATCTCGACTTAAAGTATTGCGTTTAGATTTGAACTTCGTTTTTTATGTTCCGACTGCTTGTTTTTCAATAATCAATTAATATTATTTCAATGTAGTTTTGCCTAATTATTTAAAATAGTTAGTCGTGCTGGTGAAAACTGTTGTTTCTATAGTAATCAACAACAATTTTTGTATTAAGTGATTTTTAATCAAGGTTTTTAAGTCGTAAACTTTAAACAAGCTTAAAACAAACAACTTGCTGCAGTAATAGTTATGGTTTATAAATTCAATTAATAGAAATAAATAAATTCAATTTCGAAAAATTGAGCATCATGGAAAGAAGAAACGATGATAGCTTCCGTAAAGTTAACTCGAAACGGCTGGTGCGAAAATCGTTATAGAACATTAAATGTGCAAAAGATTTATCACAAATAACGAAAGCTTCTTATTCTGACTTTGTATACCCCTAACTTCAAAAAAGGTTAGTTATAATTAAACCGCTTTTTGTAATTTAAAATTAAAAAAAAACTGATTTAAACATTTTTGTTGCTTAAGTGCTAGAATACATAACCGGTAAATTTAATAAAATTTAGATTTAATAAAAAAAAAATCTTTCATAGGTCCATTTTTCTAAAGATTTAAAAGAGAACTTTTTTTTTAGAATTTTTCTTTTGTTTTATTTAATTTATTTTTATTTATTCATTTACTTTATTTTATTCAATACCTTATCTTCAAAACGTGTACGCTTTGTAAAACTAAAATGGTTAAACATTCTTTTTAAAGTTCAAAAATTTAAGAAATTCTGATTTACTTAAACTATTTTTTCCGAGAACTTTTTTTAATAATTGTTAGAAAGCAAGCCAAAAACCGTTTAAGATTTTTTTTTAATACATCTTCTTGTAAATAATATTTTAACTACTAAATTAAGTGGATATTTTTATTAGCAATTCAAAATACACAACTTTTACAAACTTAAAGTTTAAGTTCGGAAAAAAACTTAAAATCAAAAATTATTAAGTTATAAAAGAAAAAAAAATAGTAAATTTGTTTGAATTAACTATAAATTTTTAACACAACAGAGTTAATAAATTGAATTTAAAACCTTGTTTATATTACAGAGTTAAAGTAAAATTAAAAAAAAAACGAGCTAATGGTTGTTTAAATAAAAAAAAATATATAAAAGTACATATAAGGTAAACGTAAGTAAGAAATTTTTAAGTTTACCAAAATAGATTATTTTTTAGTTAATCTTCAAATTATTAATTTAAACAAGGTTTGAAATTAGTCACATAACATACTAAAACAGCCTAAAATTTATTTAAAAACTAATATTTAAGTTTTGTAGTAAAAAGATATTAATGCATAAAAAAATAAACTTTGTGACATAGTAGCTTTTAAAACGAACAAAAAAAAGTTTAGCTTTAATTTAACAAATCATAATTTTGAAAATAATCGAAGAAAAATTATCAGCAATTTTTGTGCGACTGTAATAAAAAAATATGACAATAACGGTTTAACAAACACAGAAAAGTAAAAAAAAACTTTAACATTTTTTATATTAAGACCTAAATAGAAAACAAAGCAAACAATTTATAAATAAAGAATGTCAGATATATTTTTTGTTAACCAACTTTTTTTCAAAAGCTCATTAACAATATCTTTCTAGTTACTTATATTCACAAAACTATTAGTTCATCTATAGTATCCATATTAATCAGTTATTATTAGACACATTTCTTTCACATAAACCATAAGTAGTTGCTGAAAGATTTAAACTACACGGAGCATCATTCAAAAGTAGCGTAGCTGCTCTGATGTGAGCACAATTCTCTTTGTTTTTGTAGTTATCAGGTTGATTTGTAGCCCATTGAAGAACTAAGTTTTCACCATCAGAACCATCTAAAAGCTGCATTCGACCTTGTTCATTAAATCGGTTCATTCCGATCCAAAGATGCTTGTCATTGTTATCATTGACAAAATCAAGTACTTTACTGTAAAAAACTTTGCTTCATTATTGCTTTACTAAACTGTTGTCTATTATATCTGTAAAAAAACTTGTGGTAGCTTACTGCAAACTATGTAATTAGGTGAAGAATAAATAAAAAAACCTAATATGTCTAAACATCTTTTAAACAATTAATTTTTTTTTCATCAAATAATAAAATAAATAACAGAAAATTCAAGATAAAGTCTATAAATAAAGTTTTAAAAGAGTTTAAAAAAAAAATTAAGCAATTAAATAAAGAAAAACTTTCAAGCAAAATTTAAACACGAACTTTTTCAAGCCCCGTTTCAACTTTAAGCTTTCAGAAATCAAATTCCCTCCTTTTTCCTCGCACATTTTTTGAGCATCAGACCAGTTACTTGAGCGGGGTGTAACAAAATACACAAAATCTTCATGCAATCTTTTTGCTCCTGTTATTTTTATTTTTTAATTACTAAAACCTTGCAATTTAAACTTAGTTGTTTTAATTCAAACCTAAAAATTAACACTTAATGTCAACCAGTGACAGCCTTTAAACTTTGAAAATCCTAAGTATACTCTTTTATCATAATTGCTTACACAAATAGTCTGTTTGCATACATTTAAATATTTTTTACTCTTTGTTGCTGAAATACAATAAAAATTTTTAAAATTATGTGTAAAAGCTGTTTACATTTAATTTAGTTTATAAATAACATTTTAAAAGCTCAACATGTATTTAAGGAATAAAAAAGTCTGTTTATTGACTTGTGTATAAAGCAATGGTTCATAAAGTTAATAAACTAAAGTCCTGAGTTAAAATAAATAAAAAATAACCTAAACGAACATCTATGGAAACAGGAAGAATAAGCTTAAAATGAAAAACTAAAATAAATGAAAAGTGGTAAAAAATACTTAAGGCTATTATGAGTAAAATTGGATTGATAAAATTTGTTGAGAAATTATGCTAAAGGTAAACAAATCTTGTTGATAAGTTGATATTAATAAAACATTTGATCCACTGAATATAATTGTGAATGCGATTACTGTACTAAAAGTAGCGTTAAGTTAAACTTACAAAAATTTATTTAAAAAAATATGGAGCGAAATATGATAAATACTAATAAAAAATTTAAATGTACTTTAAACAATATCATAAAAGAAATTTGCAACTTGATTATCTAATAGTCTTAATAAATAGCTTATTTAAGAAAAAAACTTTCACAATTAATTTCCAGCTACCTAGTTATTTCAGGGATGTAACTTTATTTTGAACATACTATCAACTATCATATTATCGCAATTTGAGTTTACAAATAATAATAAAACAAAAACTTTGAACAAAATCGAAAAGTTAAAAAATAGAAAACAAGAAACTGTAAAGTTAATAAGCAATTGCCAATCAAAAGACTGATTATCCGTTATGAAAAATGACTTGTAAAAATTTATATTTACAATTATAAGGTAACAATAATATCACAAAAAAGTAAAATACTTTATTGGCAGTACAAGAGTAATCTTTTTTAAATAGTGTCTTAAAAAATTTGTTTGCCTTAGAAGGTTGTGCTCAGTTTTGTATAGTGAGTTTTTTCTTATATTAGTTGAAACAACAACTTTTTTACGAGTAATTTTGTTCTTTTAAAAGTGTTTTAATTTGGTTGGTATATGTTGTATTCCTATAAAATCATTTCGTGACTTGGGTTGTGATGCTTATGTCAAACGTTTCACAATAAATTATAGTATCACAATAAATGAAGTTTATAAATTTATATTCTGCATTTTACAAATATATTCATCTAACTGATTATTTTAATTTAAAATCTGAAAACATGTTACAAAAATACATAAACTATCATTTAATATTTTACCTTAAAAGATTAAAACTATATCTTGAAATTAATACTTTTTTCTTGTCATTGAGTGTTGTGGTATTAAAATATCGACAAATTGATCACTTGTTTTGTTAAGCCTAATCAATACATTGAGCATCAGTACGATGACTTTGTTGGGAAGTCGTTTGAAAATTTATGTTTATGAAACTGAGGCTTTTATAATAAATATTTCTTCTTTACAGATATTCTACCACAAAGCACAAATATCCTTACTTAAGTCAATTGTTTTAATAAGTAAAACTTTACCATATAGTTCAGTTCCCGTATGATCGGTCTTTTGACCTAGTGTTGTTGTAGTTGTTGTAGGATAATATGTTGTTGTTATTGTAGTAGTTGTTTCTGTATGTTCTGTTAATTCTGGTGTACTTATTGTTTCTAGAACTCCATTACTTTCTGATGATTTTTCTACAAATTCCACGACCGCTTCAAAACCTTTATTTGTGACGTCACAGTCGGATTTGAATGAAATTAAAAGTTCGCTGCTCGTAGTTTCAATTTGGCCCAATGACGTAATTTCTCCTACGAGATTATTTCCGCTAAGTGTCGCGTCAAACAACAAAATTTCATCGGAGTTTTGCTCAATTTGGAAACTTGTGACGTTTAATTTTATAGAGTAATCTGGTGAACATCTAATAAGCCATCTGAAAAAACAAGTTTGTAAATGTATTAGTAGTTCAGTTTCTATTAAAACTTAAAACTATTTATTTTATAATGCTATAATATTGAGTGACATATTATAATTTTAAATTTAAACATTTTTACAAACTAAACTAAAGCTTTTATATTTTTCATGGTCAGTTTTAAGCTTTTGTTATTTTGCTTGTAATAATTACTTTATTAATACAAAGATGTTTTTACATAACCATGCTTGAAACGTAAATGCAGTTATCAAACATAATTTAAATAAAACAATATATTTTTACCTGTGTCTAGCCTCATTAGGGTAGTTTTGTTTATCGAAGTTTGCAGAACTTATTACAGCATTCAGTTGTTTAGGGTTTTCACTGCTGAATTCAATAACAATGAGAAAACTGTTCAATTGTTTTTCAACATCATCTTTAATAAGTTTGTAACTTGTTTGGAATTTAGAAATCTCCCCGTTACTGAGAGTAATTTTTGACATTCCAGATAATTGTTCATCATTAAACAGGTGGTCATCTTAAAATTGCTTATATTTTTAAGTCATAATTAGTAAAACCAGCATTAAAACTAAAAAACTTTACTAGATAGAATTTTTTTTACTAAATAGTGTTTTTATGGTTGTTTGATCGAGTGGTTTCAAAACTTAACTGTAAATAATTTAAAGTTTAAACACAACTATAAACTAACCTTTTAAAGTGAAAAACTTAGGGGAAGTTATTTTTAGAATTTTTGCCGTTAGGCTAGTTCCAATTTTTTTAGAACTAAAGTCTAATACGTCAATATTTTGTGGCAAATACAAGTAATAAGTAATTGATTGAGGAAACATTTCATAACTAGTTACTTTGATTTCAACGGAATCTTCTAAACTACTTTCGTTCAAATACTGTTCAGTTATTTTTAACTTGCTTATGAAATAATAAAAATAGTAATAATAAAAATAATAGTATTAATAATAGACTTTCGTTTTACATTGTGACTTGCTGCTAAAATATTTGTATACAGTAATAACAAAACCTTGATTTATTTGAAAACTGTTCATTTAATAGACTTAAAATATCTTTTTAAATTTAAAAACGAAACTAAAAACCTATATTAATATTTTTTGTGAAGTAGTTGCTAACTTTAGTAAACATTATTTGAATTTAATTTAAATAGTCCAATTATGCATTAATTTCTACTTAGTCAAAACTTTAACGTGTTTTTTAAATTCGATTTTTCAAAAGTATTAAAGTTTCTAACGCATAAAACACAAAAACCATACTGAAACATTCTGTTAAGTGAAATTTCATCAAACATAATCAATTAGAAATAATTATTTTTTGTTATAAGTTCTTGACAATATTAATTGAAAATTAATTAACCGATACGAAGTCATTAGTTATCCGTTCTACTTTACTAATTTTCATTGTAGTTGTCATAGCGAAAGATATAATCAATATGATGCAAGATAAACTTTTCATTCTTGTGTTTAGCTCCCATACAAAAAAAAAACAATTTTTTGCTACTGTAAAAACTTTTCATTAGCTGAAGAGCAAACAATGTATTCAAATCTTTATTTTTACTCATGTTTATTTTTCAAATAAACACAACGAATAAACTGAATTTAATTTAATAATTTAACAATTAGTTTCATAAACACTTAATACAGAAAACTTTAACTTAAAATTATTTAAAATGTAGTTAGTTTATAAAGTTTCTATGACTATATCTACAAGTGCTTAGTTATATAAATTAGTTCTTTTTTTTAACTATGTTTAAATTGATTCATTTTAGCTAAACCAAGCGTATAAAAAGTCGAATTATAATTTTATTTTGTAAAAAATTTCTCACTTTTTATAATCATTAAGAGTTAATTTCAAACTTATTAAATTTGAAAAAACAAAATTCAAACTAATGTTTTAATGTTTGACAAAGTTTTGTGTGCATTGTAAAAAGTAATCTACTTACTATACTTAAATAAGTAAGTTTATAGAAACTACATGTTTTGAAACATTGCTAGTTTTCCTTTTATATAGGAAATTTTTATTTTTTCTTCGTTTCTATTCTAACAATTTTAGTAACAAATATGAAATAACAACAGATGTTGAAAAGCAATTACTGCTAAATTGCGTACAAAACTATTTATAAAGTTATTTCATACACTTTACGTAGTAGACCAAAATAAACCGGTCATTAAAGCTAATTTCACCCAACAATAAATCAAACTTTTTACAAAGAAAACCTTTACTATCTGTCAAACTTTGTTATAATTAACGAATTTTAATCACCGATTGTAAAGTTACACAACAAAGCAAGTGAGACCTAAGTATTTAGTAACTAGATATTATTTTTCAAATTTAGTAAAAACATTTGAAACAGGTGCAACTTAAAGGTTAACTTTTACAAAAATGCTTTTGAAGCTGACCGAAAATAACTTTAATGTAATTTTTATTATATAATATGAATACTTAAAACAAGTATATTTTAATTGTCCGTACTGTATAGTATGAAATGTAGGTTAACTATTTATCTTACGTTCCAAGTTTGAAAATATCACAAAGTACTTTGTCAAAGAAGATTGATGTATTTGCTAAAGTTAATCTTAACTATCGCTTAAAAGTTAGAAAAGCCAAACGTATGAAGTTTAAGTATTTTTTAATTATATTTAGAAGTTATTAATTTCTAGTTTTGATATAATCTTTATGCGAAAATGCTTTTTGCATTACAAAAAATGTTTATTGCTGTGAATTCTCGTATACCAAAATAACCGTTGTTAAATTTTATTTAACTTTATCTACGAAATTTTTATTAAACCTAATCAGAAGATTTATAAGACAGGTTTTAATCTTTTAATTTAGTTGTTTAAATTGAGATATAAGTCAATTATTTAACAACTGCAGAAAAAAAATTGATGAGTATTTATTAAACAATACAACTAAAATGATTGTGTATGTTTTTAAAAATTCGATTTTTTACTAGGACACATTAACAAAACAACAAATAATTTTTTATAAGTATGATTAAATACTTTTTCAATCTTGTCAAATACACTGTAAACTCCACTTTTAATTCTGTACAACTAAGAATCAGTCATGGTACAAGAAAGCCCTTGAATGGAATTTATAAAGACCATACTGCCGAACATGAAAAAAGCAAAATAATTTATATCTACAAATGCCACTGTGACAGTGTCTGAATATAATATCTTAATACGCGTAAAAATACTTATGTAGAATTTATTAATATACGTTTTTTTTTAATTTCAAATGTATGGAGTTATGACTAAAATAAGTTTTAAATTATAGTAGCTTTTATTAATTTTAAAATTTATCTTTTAAAATATATCTACGTTTTATTTTTTATTTAACATTATCTTATTAGTTAGACGTATATACATGTTCTTTTTACCTTTTAAGCTAAATTTGTTTTAAAGTTGTGGCCCTTTAATACATTTGAAGAACTTCAATTGTTTAAATCTTAACTTCTATGTAACCCTTAAAGTACAATAAATAAAAGTAATTTTAAAAATTATTATAAGTAATACGGCAAAAACTTATTCAAACACACTTTTCAAAACATTTTTTATCAAATTTAATTATTACACTTAGATTTATGTATTCATTTACCTTGTTTAAGTGTTTATGAGTGTTATAAGCTGTTTTATGTTTTTTAAAAAGTGTAAAGAAAACAAACCAAAAACTTTATTTTATTCTAATTTAATTCTAATTTTAAAACCACATAAAACAATTAACTTCAACTATATTGTTAGTAACTTTCTTTCTGAAAATCAATTTATCACAACTAGTTACCTTACTTTTGGATATGAGCAAATTATAAATTTCTTTTCTTATTTAGTAAACTAAGTAGTGCTAAAAGTTACTTAATGTTTTAACATTGCTAAAACAAAGCATATAAAAGTATCAGTTTGCTTAATACACAGTATCGATAACGTTTTGGATACCTGGTTTTGTTTTTAAATTTCTAATAGTTTTTCTTTTATAATACTTTAACTTGAAAAGAAATTATGAAATTGTTAACGTTTCGGCTACATATTAACATCGAAAAAAATTGGCAATTTTATAATTGTTTAAAATAAGCATAGTAATCAACATCTAAACAAAGGTAAGTTAACTTTGTTAAACTTGCATGTATTGCTGTGCAAAACAAAACTATTCAACATTGTTATTTACACTTCTTTATACTACGAATTTTAAATAGTACATCAAAACAAACTAGTATTTAATGATAACTTTAGTTTAGTTTTTTGTTACACAAAGGTTACAAGTTATTAAACATAGTTTAAAATTTTATTATGTACTAACCACCGTTTAAATAGTTACAGAACAAGGTGCTCAGTAACAATTATTAAGTAGTTTTTATTTCTAATTTTAGTGAAAAATAATACATGCTTAACTAATATGATTAAATTTTACACTCTTTAAAATGAATGTAAATTTATTATACGTCAAATAAGTTTTAGGTTGTGTTTTAAAGTAATATGTTTAACGTTTACACTGTCACATAACAAAGATCGGTGAGACTTAAAAACTCAGTTATTAACATTTGTATGTTATTTTCTAAATTTTATAAAAAAATCAATTAAAACAGGTGCGATTTAAAGCTTAAGTTATGCGAAAATTCTTTAAAAGATGCTGAAAATCGTTTTATGATGAGTTTTAAAGTGTACATAATAACAAACAAGCTGTTAAAAATCAACCAATTTAATTTTTTTCTGCTCAATTAAAATACTTTTAAACGCAAAATTTTTAATTTAAAAATAAATTATGGCTGGGTCTGAGTAATTTTAGACAAAATTAATTACGAAGTGTCTTAATCTAAGTTAAGCTTTTATGAATAAGAATGTAAAAATGAACTAAATTAAAAGTGATAAAAAGTATAAGCATACATACTGAACAAGAAACTTATCATTTATAATTTTTTTTATGAAGTTTAAAAAAAGTTGTGTTAATTAAACAAGATATTTTCTTGTGCTTTTCTGATAAGACTAAGTTTTTCATAATCTTCCCGTTTATACCTCACGTTTATTGTAAACAGATTAGTTGAAATTAACTAAGTTGACTTAAACTTTTCGCAGGTTTATTAAAACTTGGAAACAACTGAACTAGTTTCAAAAGTAAAACACCAAAGTTGTAAGTCTAAAGAAACATTTTATTACAAATTAAATCTATTTTTCTAAACATCATGTGCAACTATCACGAGCACTTGTATATATTTTTATTCTAGTGAACTATGTTAGTGTTAAATGCGTTTTCAGGGTAAATTTTAAGGATCTGCTTCGAAGCATTCTGAGCTTTTTTTAACAATCAAGCTTAACTTTGTAACTTGAAAGAAAAAAAAATAGTAACGTTTTTGTTCATAACAATTTCTAAACTCGAAACATAAAACTGTACTAAATATTTCAAACTGAAAAATACACAAATAATGTGTTTCCTGTGTTTTACGTTTTTGTTTGTCTTTTTTTTTTCTAAATAACCATTAAAACTGAAAGTTTAATGTTTAATTTATGTTATAGTTGCTTATGTTTTGATATTCAAGCATTTAAATGTAAAACTTTCTTTCTTATTTTAAATGGCTTCAAAGTTTATATCTAGAATTGCAAATAAGTAAAAAAAACTCAAGTATACAATCTATATAATTTTTTTTTTAACATAAAAGCGTTCGGTTTTCATCTTCTTATTTTTTTTTTTTAATGTTTATTTTATTTAGACATTTTATTAAAGTAACTAGTTAGTTAGAAATATTTGTTACGAACATACGTTTAACATTCTAAGTTATAAGTACAATATTTTTAAAGTTTGTAATCAACCAAGTGATAGCAGTAAATCAATTAAAACTATTTTAATCAAACGCTTTACTTAGTTTATTATAAAATATATTATTAAACCTTTGTCAACTAACAATACATTAAGTAGTATCTTAACAAATATTTATTTATTCTTAACTGTGACGCTATTTAAATTTAAATTAGCTTAAGTTAAATTTTATCAATAACGTTAAATCAAGGATTTTACATCTAAGGTTTTCTTAATTCCCTACATTTGTTTATAAAAAAACAAAAACTAAATAAAAGATTATTTTACAGTATTTTTATACAAAACACAACCAGCTTGCAAACAAATTATTTTTCTATAACATAAAGTATGTTTGGTTTTATAAACCAAATAGGCTCGTAAACTTATTAAATTCTAAAAAAATAAACTATAGATGAACTTCAAAAACATAAAAGTTGAATCGGAAATGAACAAGTTGAAGTAAGGCAGATAAGCCAATGATATTTATGCTGATTTCGAAGTGCATTGTGAGAAGAGTAAAGCATATGAAGTTGAAGAGATCACACAGTCCATCAAAAACAAGTGCGAACGTTCAAGACCGAGGTTTGAAACCAGCAAGGCGAAACGTGCCAAGTATAGCGTTAAAAGTACAAGTTAAAGGTAATATAGTAAACAATAATGTTTTTCTAGTAGCAACAGTTATAAAAGTAAAATTAATAATACCACTTAATAAATATTAAAAACATACCATCAATTATGTTATTGTAAGGTTTTTCTGGAATCCGTGCCCGATTTTGTTGTTTCCGTCCATCGTAAAGTTCGCAAAGTGGGGGTTGCAGCCGTTTTCAAAGCAAGGGAATACCCAATTACCCGCCTTCCAATTAAAAGCGAGCTAAATATAGTAAACGAGAAGTTAGCTGAAGGAAATAACAAAATGGAACTTTGAAAAGTTTTTCTTTAAATATTTTTTTTGCAAAACTAATTTTTCAGCATGTTATATTATACTATGTTTTAAAATGTGTTTATAAAAAACTTAAATTTTATATAACCTGAGCAGCTATAAATTCTAAAAGTTTCAATAGTAATAGTGTTTACATTTTTTATTAGTTTTTTGACTAACTGTATTTTGAAAATATTTTAAGAAGTTTTAATGACATATACGTTGCTTAATTTTAAAACAAGTTGTAGACCTTGTTATTTTTTTATAACTAGGTAATAGTTCTTATGTCAAGTTAAAGTGGTTGAAAATAAAAAATTGTTAACAAGTTTTAAAAATAGATGTATATATATATATATAAAACTAAATTTTAAAAGTATACAGAAAAAATTGAAGACTAAAGTAGTTTTAGAACTTATTTTAATAATCTTTAGTTATTTAAGAACTTTATTTATCCATTAATTTGAGAATTTTTTTTTATAAGTTTTCAAACTGTAAACTAATAGACTTATATTTAAGTTTTTTGTACATGTTAGTCTTTTAAATAAATGCTTAGAATTAAGTTTTGGGAGAACATAGAAAAAAAGCAGCAAAATAAATATTGCACAAAACAAAGTAGCTTAAACTGAATAAAAAGCTTAAAAAAGCTTATTTGCAATTAAACATTAAACTCTTTAAAAAAAAATTAAAAAACTTTTATTTACAACCAAATGAAACTTTTTTTTTTTTTGAATTTAAGCTTTATTTCTAGTGTTACATATACTTTCTTAGTATTAGTCACATATCAATGTAAAAGAAAAAGTTAAGTTTTTCAGTTTTCCTGGTCAAGGTTGGTAAGCCTGTTGAAAAGTCTGGCTACTGGACAACTGATTTTATTTTCATACACATGTCTTGGGTTTAAGAAGATCATGAAATGCAGCATTGATTTCTTTTCCCCACTTTTAGAAAGGAGAATTCTCAGGTCACTGTCAGATCCATCGGAATCTGACTGCGAACTTTCCTCATCTGAATAAAAATATATTTCGTAATCAGAAAATTCTTCACTTGAAAAATCCGAAATTTCTTCAGATGATAAATCTTTTTCGTGTTCGTCAACTAATTCTGGCACCGTTGCGTCATTATCATTGTTGTTCATTATTATTATTTATTTAAATATTTAGAAAATACTGATTTACTTAAACTATTTTTAATGACAATTTTTTTTAATAATTGAAAGAAGGCAAACCAAAAACTATTTAAGAATTTTTTTATAATGTTACTTCTTGTAAATAATATTTAAATACTAAGTTAAGTAGATACTTTTATTAGCAATTTAGAAAAGCTGTTATTTGCACGTTGACAAGCAGTCTGTCGAGTAATCTTGTACGCTATATAAAATGTTATAGTTGTAGTATGCGTTACCTTAAAAGTTAAAAAAAATATGTTATGTAATTATTTTGTTAGTAAGAAAAAAAATGTAAAGCTTTTTCTTGTAAAAATAGTATTTTAAGCTCTTGTTAAATTGCTTTTACTAAAAAGATTTTATATTTAAAACGTTATTATAAGGCTTAGTTATAAACTTTGTTAATACACTTTAACCTAATACAAAATCTGTCAAAGTTTAAAAAATTTTAAATGTAAAACATTTAAATAATTTTTATAACTGATATTACAAAAATAATTTTCAGCTTTGTGATAACTTTAATTGTTTCAAATTTTGCAAAATATAACAATTT
This sequence comes from Thalia democratica, assembly GCF_965202585.1. Classification (NCBI taxonomy): domain Eukaryota; kingdom Metazoa; phylum Chordata; class Thaliacea; order Salpida; family Salpidae; genus Thalia; species Thalia democratica. Next base: position 24,520 of record NW_028139274.1, read on the forward strand.
GTTTTTGGCTCATTAAGTGTTTGAAAATAGTAGTTAAACAGTTTAAGTTTTAGAAGTTTAATCACTTCTCTAAATTAAGCTTTTAATTTTATAACAATAATTTATTTGTATAAATAAAAAAAAAAGTTTTAATAAATATAGTAGCAATCTATTAGTTTATTAAAGCCTTAAAACTGTTATAGTTTAAAGTTAAAATAAACTTACAATATCAAACAAAAGCAGAACAAAATAGTTTTATAAATTGCAACTTTTTTGGATAAACAACTAAAAGTATTATATTTTCATACTGGTATCATATCATATCTGACCAAACTTTTAAACTCACCATTTTTTGTTGAACAGATTTCATAAATATATCTTAAAGATTAAATGAAAAGACAACACTAGACGTAAAAGTAATTACACTCATTTTTTATTGTTTTTTTAGTATTTAAACATTCATCATTTGATTCACTACATGAACGGATATATTTTATTTTATTATATTTGTAGTTCGGTGACTAAACCAACATTTTAAAAGTTTAACAATTTTATATCCTGTACATGACGTTTGATCTTTGTAAAGACATAAAGTTTTGCTTTAAAACATCATCCGTAAAATATCGGGTGATGAAACGTTGTTCGTAAATAGAATTCTTTTTAACTCGTCTTTTAAAATTTTCAATTTAGATTCCTTAAAAAAATGTTTCACAGGTCAATTTAAAAAAAGCGTCACAGGAAATTATAAGTATATAATCTAAAAATACATTTAACAATTGCTTAAAATAATGATTTTTTTAAAGTAAGCGTTCATAATAATTAATGATTAAACAAAAACACATTTTATTAATTTATAAACTTTTAACGATTCTCATTGTGTTTTAAAGATAAGAAGTTGGTCGCTAGACGGACTTATCCGAGTCTCAGTTTTCTGACCCCTGCTTCAAACCGTTGTTGTATGTCTTTAAGATCGCCCTGAGATTTTAAATGACAACTTATCTCATTTATCCCCTCGGTAACGCTAAATGCTTTTTTCTTGTAGAGGCCGATTAAGTTTCATTTTATACATTATAGTTTTTCGTTTCATGCTGAATTTCAAACTTTGTGTTTTATTTTTAGTAGTACTTAAAGTTGGTAGACCGATCCAGTAGAACGAGTTTTTTTAATTATAATATAGCTGATGTACAGTAGTTTGAAGTTTTAATAATATTAATCTTATATATTTTTTTATTTTTACAGTCAATTTTTATGAAAAAAATGTTTTACTTCTATATTCCAATAAAAGAACGAAACATTGTTTTGTTGATAATAAACTGTAAAAATAAAAGATATATAAACATGTAAAGCTAATTCAGTTTAGAACTTTGAATTGTTTGATTTAAAAAAAATTACAATATTATATTCGTATGTATAAAACAAATTAATAATGTATTGAGTTCAACTTGGAAATTCTTTTATTAAAAAATATTTTTACATAACTCAAACAGTTACTATGTTAGACCTGAAGGAATTATCAAACTTCAAATTTTAGTCAAACACAAATCTATTATAATAAGAATCGTCGTTGATAACCCTTTTAGTGGTGAAATTGAATAACTGATTGATTATTTTATATTATACACTTGAAAATTATCTTAAACAAACAGCTCATGAAGTAGTAGCAATACAAGTTAAGGTATATTTTTTAAATATTTATGATCAAAAACTGGGTTTTTTCGTTTTTTACGCATTTACTACTATAGAAAACAATCACTTCAAAACCATATAAAATCTCTTGAATTTCTAAAAATCTATTTGGTGTTTCGAAGCAAAACAAATTCAAGTTGAAAAAATTTCCTTAAAAACTCAATCTAAGCTTAGTTGAGTTTTACAACAGCTAGCAAAAATGTTAAACATTAAAAAATTAAAATTACATAACAGAATACAGACTGAAATACAAATAAAGCATAACGTTTCTTAATAATAATTAACGTTTATTGTAAACCACACAGTAAATGTTCAAATAACTCAGGTAAAAAGTAAAACTTTGTTTTATTAATATTTTAGACAAAGCATCGTAGTAGAAAAAGTAGATAACAAACAACAAAAAAAGTTTTTTAAGATCTAATTCCTTTTAAACATTTTTTTAAAAATCTTTATGTAAAAAAACTACCAATAATAAGCTTGTGAATAAATTTTAAAAGTCAGAACGTAGTTTCAAAAATAAAAAGATGTAAAAATTAACTAAACTATAAAAATTAAAATTAATCCGTAAATTAATGTAATTGTTCGCACAATCCGTAAAAATAACCAAATGAACTATGCACAAACGTTGAATAAATTGTGAAGCAGCTTACATCGTTCAATTGTGACGTAGTAGCTATGACGTGTGCGCAGTTTTCTTTGTTGCTTCTATGGTTGTTAGGCTCTCCTGGATACCAATTAAGAACCCAGTTCTGACCCGGAGATCCGTCTACAAGTTTCCACTGATGGGTAGCTGTCTTTCTGCTGATTCCGACCCAAAGATGCTTGTCATTGTTCGCTTCGATGACCTCTAGAACTTTACTGCGAAAATAAAAAGAAAACCATCATAACTTATGGAAAAGTTTATTAAAAACACTTTAGTATATTAATAACTTTCTTGATATATACTTAATTTTTTAACATAATCTCTGTAGTAAAATGTCGAAGTAAACGATTTCAAATACATCTTGTAAATCAATAAGCAAGTAAAAAATATTATAAATTTCGAGTTAAGACTTCATTTAAACCTTTTTACTCCCCATTCTGGCTTTAAACTTTCTGAAATTAAGTTCCCGCCCTGTTCTTCGCACATTCTTTGAGCATCTAACCAGTTACCGTGGCGAGGAGTGATGAAATACGTAAAATTTGCAGACTTTACTTTTGCTTCTGGATAGAATTCAAAAAATTAATTTTTTTAAACAATTTTTAAATAACAAATTTTTTAAATTTTTTCTGTAAATTTTGTACGACAACTTGTTTTGTTTATATTATAACAATTATTGTAAACCCTGATTTTATTTTGTCTGAAAATTTTGTGTTTCGTTTTCTTAGAAGTAGAATAATTTAGTTCAAAATAACTTAATTCTAATTTACGTCAAAACTATAATTTTTTTACTAAAAAAAGCATTAAATACTATTGATCTTCGTAGTAACATACAGCAACATACATATTTGAATATACTAAAATATAGATTTATTAATTAACCAAATTTTGACTTGTTTATAACGTTGGATACTTTAACTATATAGCTAAACAATTTATACTTTAATTTTAATTTGAGTCTTTTTTTTCAATTAAAACTTAATAGTTTGTTATTCATGTGAAGTTTTTTTGTCCAATGATTTATATATGTATATACTAGTTTAATCTTGACTAGCATTTAAAAATTTAAAAAAAATTGTTTATTATTTCATATTAGTTGCTTGTAACTAAAACACTAAACAAACATACATTACAATGTACAAGCGACGATAAAAAACTAAAACTTGTCCCCAATGAAGTAAAAATCTGGAAGAAAATCTTATAACGTGTAACTTTTTAACTTCAACTTAACCTAAAAGAATATTTTTTTTTGTAAAAAAACTACCATTTATATTGTCTATTGTAGTATTGCTTTGTTTAGTAGCTGTTTCTATATCGGCAGATTTCGTAATGTTTGTTACGTCAGTAGTTGACGGTAGATGATAACTTGATGTTGATTTATGTGAACTTTCTGTTCTTTTTGTCTCGTAAGCTGTTTCAGGAGGTTTGGTATCTGCTTTTTGAGTAGCTGTTATGCTTTGTGGAGAAGTTGTTTTCATTTCTAAAGTAATTGATATGTTTATTGAGACATTTTTAATTATTTTATGAAGCTTAATTTTCAACAAAATAAACTATTGCTTTAAAAAAATTACTTTCAGCAAATTAGTTTCTTAAAAGAGATTGTTGTTTAAAACTTGAAAAAGGTTATCTAAGTAAAATAGTTATAATTAAATTCTTAAAAATCAAAATTTAAGACTTTATTAACAATAAAAAACTCAATTAAGACCTACCTTGATTTCAATAAACTAAAGTAAATGTTTTAAATTTGTATTAATTTATTAATCGCTAAGCGTCACACCTAAATGCACTAGATCGTTTCATAATTTTAAGAAAAATTATTTGTTTTAAACTTAAAAGTTGTTAATCGTATTAACAAGTTACCCTTAAAGTTTGGTTTGACTAACTTTTTTTGTCTTTATAAAGTGTATTTCCTTAAAATGTTATGCTCACTTTTGTAATCTGAGTTTTATTTTCATATCAATTGCAATAACAACCTTTGTTTTACGAGTAACTTTGTTCTTTTTTTGAGTGTTTTAGTTCGGTTGGTATATGTTGTATTCCTGTCTTATCGCTTCGTGACTTGGGTTTTGACGCTATGTCCAACAATTCACAATAAATTATAAGATCATAATAAAACATTTATCAATTTATACTTGGCATTTTAAAAGTACATTTATTTAACTGATTATTCTAATTTTAAAACTGAAAACAAGTAACACACATATACTACTATCATTTAAAATTTCTAACAAGTGTCATTAAATGTTTGGTAATTTTGTTACAACGAAAAGAAGTGTATCTTGAAATTAATACTTTATTTTTTGACATTGAGTGTTGTGGTATTAAAATATCGACAAATTGATCACTTGTTTTGTTAAGCCTAATCAACAAATTGAGCATCAGTACGATGACTTTGTTTGGAAGTCGTTTAAAAAATTTATGTTTATGAAACTGTGGCTTTTATAATGATTATTTCCTCTGTAGTTGATATTCTATCACAAAGCACAAAAATCCTTATTTAGGTTAATTGTTTTAATAAGTAAAACTTTACCATATTGTTCAGTTCCCGTATGATCGGTCTTTTGACCTAATGTTGTAGTTGTTGTTGTAGGATAATATGTTGTTGTTAATGTAGTAGTTGTTTCTGTATGTTCTGTTAATTCTGGTGTACTTATTGTTTCTAGAACTCCGTTGATTTCTGATGATTTTTCTACGAATTCGACGATAGCTTGAAATCCTTTATTTGTGATGTCACAGTCGGATTTGAATGAAATTAAAAGTTCGCTGCTCGTAGTTTTAATTTCGCCCAATGATGTAATTTCTCCTACGAGATTATTTCCGCTAAGTGTCGCGTCATACAACAAAATTTCATCGGAGTTTTGTTCAATTTGGAAATTTGTGACGTTTAATTTTATGGAGTAATCTGGTGAACATCTAATAAGCCATCTGAAAAAACAAGTTTGTATTGAAACTTAAAAATTATATATTCTATAACAGTGTGTAATTGAGTGACATTTTATAATTTCAAATTAAAATATAATTACAAACTAAACTAAAGCTTTTATTTTCTTCGTGGTCAGTTTTAAGTTTTTGTTATGTTGCTTGTAATATTTACTTTATTAATACAAAAATATTTGTAACTAACCATGCTTGAAAATTAAATGTAGTTATCAAACTAACTTAAAATAGAACAATATATCTTTACCTGTGTCTAGCCTCATTAGGGTAGTTTTGTTTATCGAAATTTGCAGAACTTATCACAGCATTCAGTTGTTCAGGGTTGTCACTATTGAATTCAATAACAATGATAAAACTGTTCAGTTGTTTTTCAACATCATCTTTAATAAGTTTGTAGTTTGTTTGGAATTTAGAAACTTCCCCGTTACTGAGAGTAATTTTTGACATTCCGGATAATTGTTCGTCGTTAAAGAGATGGTCATCTTTAAATTTGTTATATTTTTAAGTCACAAATAGTAAAAAGATAGTTAAAATGTTAAATCTACTAAAAAGCAAGTTTTGTAATAAAATTTGACTTAGCTAACTAAAGCTTTAAACACATCGAAAAACTAACTTTTTAAAGTAAAAGACTTCAGGGAATTTGTTTTAGGACTTTCTGCTAACAAGCTAGTTTCAATTTTTTTAGAACTAAAGTCTAAAACATCAATATTTTGTGGCAAATACAAATAATAAGTAACTGATTGCGGAAATACTCCATTATTAATTACTTTGATTTCAAGAGAATCTTCTAAACTACTTTCGTTCAAATACTGTTCATTAATATATTTTTTAAGTGCTTAAAAAGGTGTAATTATACTTTTTCCTTTCTTTTAATAATAATAACTAATTTGGGTAAACAGTTAAAAAACATTATTTTACTTTAATTAACTGTAGTTTAACTGTGCATTAAGTTTCAGTCACCGAAAACATTGTATTTTATATTTGTGATCTTAAAACATTATTACCAACTTCAATACAAAAAAAAACACAAAACAGTACCAATTTATAAATTAAAATGTCATTTTACATACTCTGAACAATATTTAAATTGAAAGTAAATTTTAATTACCTGATCTACGTAGTCATTATTCATTCGTTCTACTTTACTTATTTTCATTGAAGTTGCCATAATGATAGAAACAATTAATACGATGCAAGATAACAAATTCATTTTTAAGTGTGTTAACAAAAAAACAAAATGTTTTTTTTCTGTATGAATATGTTTTAAAACAATTAGTTGTTTAAGTTTGAGCATTTAACATTTTTTACTATGTTAGAAATTTATTTTAAGTCAATAAAATACTTTCTGTCTTGTTGTCTTTGAACACTTTACCTTAAAAAACTGACTAGTATTAATTGTCTAAGCTTAGTTTTTGTTAAAGTAAAAGTTGCAAAAAAAAAAAAGACAACATTCAGTTTCGTAAATGTTAAAAATACGAATCATTTAGTCAGACCTTGTTTAACTAATGTTGATTTAAGTGAAGTTGCTACGTTTAATCCTATCTGAGTTTATGTTAAAAAAATATCTCAGTAGTTTTTATTTTATTTAAACCCTGTAGCAAAACAATTTTTAACTAAAAATTAAGTGTGCAGTAGCCAAAAAAGTAGCTTGTTTTTTAAAACACTTGTTTTATAGTTTTAATTTAATTATTTTATTTTTGTTTTTTTTTTATTTTAATAAATACCTTTTTAAACTCATGTAGCACTCTCATAGATAAAGCAGAATTTAAACCTATATCTCTAGTGCAATATATACCTTTTCAAAAATCGTTTAAGCCTTGAAATAATTTACTTGAACAGTTTAAAGCAATCCAATTAAGTTACAGTGCAACGATAAATACTTCTTATTGCTTAATAAGAAGTAGTTTATGATTTGACGTTGCCAGCTTTCCTTTTATACATATTTTCTTTTTCTTTTTTTTTTCTTTTAGTAAATAGTTTTTAAGGAACTTTTTGAACAAAAGCAGGTGCTAAAAGTTTTAAAATTGCTAAACTACGTACTAAAGCTATTTATAAATTTGTTACGTAATACATCAGATAAAGTTAGTTATTAATATGAAAAGTCATTTTTAGAATTTTAAGTTAGCAATTAATCAAGTTTTCAATACAAAAAGTTTTAGATGACCTTCAATTTTACGTCAAAAAGTTAAAAATATGTAGGTTTTATTACTTTCAAGAAGTTACACAACAATGCCGGCGAGACTCAGGTACTGATGAGTTGCTAATTTATAAAATTTTTACAAAAAATAAAACAGGTGCAGTTTAAAGGTTAATTTTTTAAATTACAGAAATTCCGAAAACTTATTTTTAGGTTGAATTAATGAAAATAAGTTTTTTTACTAGTTGTGCGTACTACATAACTTAAAATTTGCGTTGACTCTTTAATAAATAACTACGTTTTTGATGTACTACTTTTCAGATACATTTTTCAGATGCTACAATGTGTATTTAAAAATTTAGAATGGTCTTTTACACATTCGTTTCGTTCAAAATAAGTTTATGAAAGTTCTAAAAGTCTATTATAACAACGATTTCCAAATTTTCACAACAAAATTGTTTTCTTGATAGTTGTTAATTGTATACGTAAGCTGTAGTTAATACGTGTTAAACCGATCTTTTTTTGATGTTTAAAAACTCGTATTTGTTTTTTTCTTATAATATATTTGCAATATAACTTTTTGTATTTTAAAGACTTAGCTTCTTCGGCAATATTTAATACTGCTCTACGCTTATCTGTTTAACCTAGTTAGGTTTTTAGTGTTTGTATTTCTTAACTGAATGTCTATCCATTTAAAGTTTAAGTAATATAAGTAAAACAAGTAATACTTTTAAATGTTAATCACAAATTTATCATTATTTTAATTAACTATTTAGAATATATAAATTATTTTGTAACGAATATCTTGTAAAATTTAAAATAAAGAAAAAAGTATTTATAACCTGTTGTTTTATAATGATTATTAAGTTGTTTAGTGCTTTGAAAATGTTATGCTTATAAAAAGCTAAAAGTAAATTAGGTAAGTAAATGTCTCTATTTAGAAAAATTTAATTATAGGTTGTCATTTATGTTTGATTTCTTGAAAACAATATACAGAAATCTCTACTTCAAGAGAAAAATTGTTATACTTTTTTTTATTTTTAGACTTTAAGTAGTAAACTAAGTTTCGGTCAAAGACCTCTACAGTACGAAATCTTATTGAAATATAATATATTTGTTATTTTGTTTGAATAAGGTTTAAATGTAATTAATGACAAGGTCTTTGACCAAATGTTAGTTTACTAATCAAAGTCTTGAAAGAACAAACTAAACTATTATATTAAACTATTTTGCTTAACTTTTTATGCATCTGAAAATAAAAAGTACTTAAGTAAATTTATCAACTTAAATTGTTAAGATGTTGACTATAACGTTAAAGTTGAGGTATAACTAAACAAGCCTAACTACTTGAGTGCTTAAAGGTGGAACTTATTTTGAAGTATTCTAATTTTAAAAGTAGTATTTATAAAATCATATATGAATGTAATTTTTACTCCTTTAAAGTAATTTTTTTAAATATCATAAGACCACAATCAGCTATGTTCCACTTTAGATATTAACAAATAACAAAAGTTTATTACTAGCTAACCAAACAATTTGGTTCGTTATAAAGTATATTAATTTTTCCAATACTCGAAAACTATATTGATTACTAAAATAAATATTTTCTACATTGAAATAACGAAATAGTAAACAACATATATATATATATATCTATATACAAAATAATGTGATTAAATAAACTTAAACACTTTTAACAGAGCTCAATTAAAGGGTATTTAAATAATTGATCAAGAGAAGTAGATTTTAAAAAATCGGAACATACATTTCATAAAGCTAAATGCTTTTATCTTCAGCTAGTACAGTTTGAAACAAAAGTTTTGTTTCAAACCGTACTAACTGAAGATTAAAGCATTTAGCTTAATAAAACGTATGTTTTTATATGTTTTTTAATGTACTTTTAAAGACAAGTTATACATATATAAAAGTTTTGATTTTTTATTTTAAAACATTTTTACTGTCTCGCACACAAATAAAAGCTGTACTTTATTTCCGACTTACCCTGTATAAACTTTTTTTTTTTTACTCCAATTGAAACCCAATGCAAATTGTTAAATTAAAACTATTTAAGTCAAAAAGCTACGGTAAAAAGCTTTAAAAATGTTATTGCCATCTTTAACAAACTTATTACTATTTCAGTATTTACTTGAACTTTTACTAGCGTTAACAAAATACTTTTATTAAATATTTAAACAATAGTACCGAGCTATATGATTAAAATTTTTCTTAACCTATATTATTACTTTAATAAGTTTTAGATTGTGGTGAGCGTAATATGATTAACATTTTAATTGTTGCATAACAAAGTAGGTGAGACTTAAGTACTCATTTATTGTTATTTAGTTGTTGTTTTCTAAATTTAGTAAAAATAATTAAAACAGCTGCAACTTAAAGGTTAATATGAAATAGAATATTTTAAAGTAGTTGAAATATATTCTTACGAGAATTTCTATAAAAAGAAATAAGCTGTATTTAATCAATCAAATCAACAGTTTACTAAATTACAATATTTTCATATTTAAATAAGTTTTTGAAAAAAAAAACAATTTATGACCGGTTCTGAGTAGTTTTAGATTAAATAAATTATAAATTGTCGTAATCTAACTAATGTTTGCACGAACATCTAAGTAAAAATAAATTATATTACAATTATACATACTTAACAATACAATTATAATTTAATAAAATTTTTCTGTATTTAACAAATAGTAAGTGTTTAGTGAATAAATTTTTTTTTTTGTTTTTTTCTAGAATGACTAAGTTTAATTAAACCATCGCAACTAAATACATCCGTTTGTGAACAGATTAGTTTAAATTATGTTGATCTTAACTTTTTGTAAGTTAGTTAAAATTTGAAAGTAAACACACTTTTTTCAAAAGTAAAACACTCAATAATGTTTTTAAGTTGTTTACTACATGGCTTTTCAAAGACAAACATTCAAAGGTCATAGAAATAATAATTTTTTTTTACGAATTAAATTAATTTAACTAAACAACATATGTAACTGTTAAACACACTTGTATATGTATACTTTTTAGTGCATTTTTCTGGTTTGAAAGCATTTATAAGCAGACATTGTTACATGGTTAGATATTTACCACCTGCTTCGAAGCATTCTAAGTTTTTTAAAACAATCGAGCTTTATTTTATAATTTGAAAGCTTGGATAAACAGTAAAATATTTTTTTCATTGATAATGGTTACTTAACCGAGACATAAAAACGTATTAAATATATCAAAGTGAAAAGTAAATCAGAAAACTAAATCCTATGTTTTACATTTCTTTTATTTTTTAACTAATCATTTTTGCTGAAAGTTTAAGGTTTAAGTTATGTTAAAATTGTTTATAATTTTGATATTCAATCATACAAATGTATAAATTTCTTTTTAGTCTTAAAAAGACTTTAAAGTGTATATACAGATTCACCAATAAGTAAACAAAACTCAAATAAGCAACTTTTATATATGTTTTTTTAGCTTAATGTATCATCTTTTTACTTTTTTTTTTATCAGAAATCATTTGATTCAATTGTAATAGTTTATTGACAAAGTAACTATAATATAAAAAAATTATAAAAAAATAAATTATTTATTACATACATAGTTTAATTTTTTAAATTTAAAGTACAATATTTCTTTAAGTTTTAAAATTAAGTATTCAACCAAGCTACTGATAATACTTCAAACAACCAATATTAGCAAATCAGATAAAATTTAACGCCAGTTTTACTTATTTTATTATAATGAATAGCATTAACCTGTTTTCAGTTAATTATATTTCAAGTATTGTGTAGATAAGTATTAATTTAAGTAAACTGCTTAATGCTGACACTTTATAAACATGAATTACATCAAATAATAACTAATTAATAATGTAATGCAAATAAATTTACACTTAAACTTTTCTAATTACATTTTTTATTCTTTAAAATTGTTTTGTAACAAACGAACACCAAATAAATGTCGAAAAATAAACAAAACTAGCTTACAAAACAAAAACTTTATTTTTCCATAACACAAAATGTGTTTTGTTTTATAAAATAATAAGTCACGTAAACTTATTAAACTTTAAGAAGATTGCAAGAGTGATAATGTTAAGTAAAAATTGCGAATTTTCAAATTTTAGTATGCTGTTTAATGTTCTTTATTTTTATTACAAATCGTATAAACAGTGTTGAGGTTTGCATTGATTTTAGTTTTTTTTTTACCATACCAACTGACCTCGATGACTTTTACAACATTTATTGCATTTAATTTTAACACAAACACTTTTAAAAGAAAAGCGTTTTAAGTGTACAGGTCTCAAATTAAACCTATAGCTTACAAATTAATATTACGATAAAACTTTACTTTTTTTTGGTATAATGTTAAGGATTGTGTAGGTTTTTGTGAAATTGTTTACTTATATGCTTATAACTAGTTTTTTAATGTTTATAGCTTTAGTTTTTAAAGCGTACCACAAAAACGACAAAAACTTATTTGTATTAACATGAAAAAACCTATAACAACGTGGTTTTAGTAGTTATGTACCTGCAAGAACAGTGAAAATATTTTCTTATTGCACCAATGGTGTTATGCACAAGCTAAATTCTTATTTCTTATTGGCTAGCATACTTAAAGGTCAGCCTGATTTGCATATTTCCTGAGTCAGTAAAAAAAAATTATGCTAGTTTTTATTTTAACTATCAAAACATTGTTTTTAGATAAATTTATAATGTGTTTGGGTAAGGTGGGTTGGGGATAAAGGTATAAATTAAAAAAAGTTGTTTTTTTGAAAATTTGCTCAATCAGCAAAAAAATACTTTCCTTCTTTTTTGTTTACGAAGCAATACTAGTTTAATTCAAAATAGTCAGCTAATATGACCAAAATTTATTTCGAGCGTCAAAATATAACGTTCACATTTTTGGTACCGTTATAATACGATGTAATAATCAATGACTAAGCACAATCTATTGTTTTGTTATACAATTAAAAACTAAAAAGTGTGACGAAATAAGTACAAAGGACTAATTTTTCATATCTGCTACTTAATTTAATACAAAAAATTATAATTTAAAAAGTTTTCCGCTGAAGTTTATTTTTTATTCTGAAAAGTAATTAAATAGATATAAAAACCACTTTGTATATGCTTTTTAACAAAATTAAAAATTACTGGAGATTTTAAGCTGCAAAATACTTTTTGAAGTATATTCTTGACCTCTCTGGTTTATTTTAAAGTTAAAGAAATCATGATAAACAGGCTTAAAGTATAGCAAAAACAAGTATAGCATTTTTTACAAGTGTACACAAAAAGTAGATAACTTTAAGTTTGTATACCTGTCAATTTTAACAAAGTTAAGTACATATTATTAGCTATGCTTGCGGTGGAACGCTGGAGCTTTTGTTCCACCATTGTCAATAATAAAATTAAAAAAAAAAACTACGAACGATTTTAGTTTTTAGGCGTTTTCATTGAATTTTTTAGGTGGTATATTTTTTAAATGTTACATTTGACCTTCAAATGCTCGATAAATCAGAGCTCCAAGCCGAATCCGTGTTAATGGCATCTTAAGCATAACATACTTTAAATACAATAATTTTTATTGAATAGATTAAAGCTAGATATTTTCGATGTTTAGAACCATGTAAATTAAAAATCATAATCTTGCATTATTGAAAACGTACTACATAGCGAGAACATAAGACAGGTAGTGCTAAAGTGACAAGTTGAACTAGAACAGGGCCAGCATATATTTTATTTGATAAACAATTGTAGTAATCACTAAAAAAACTTTATTTTTCGCTTGAAATATTTTTATTATAAAGCTACTTAATTTTTTTAACATATTAAGCAAGCAACTTTTTGTTACATTAACGATTTGATGCAGTTGTAATACAAAAAGGTGTTGAATTAGTTTAAATAAAAGTTTGAGGTTTGGGATTTTTTTTTAGTTCTCCGCACCTCCTACCAAAAACACTACGTTACGCCAAAATTAGTTATTAGTTATGTTTCTTAGTTTATCTTAAATCACTTCATGAGCACAAAACTCAACAACAAAATTCCCTTTCATAGAAGACTAAAATTCAACGTTTTTGACTATCAATTTTATAATTTTATTTTTTGAAACACTACATTAATTTTTTGAAAGAAAAGCTACCTTAAGATTTCAAATATTCACTATGTTAAAGTGTGTGGTCTACGTAAAACTATGCTTTTTTTAAATTGTTTTTTTTTATGCTATTCTAAAATTAATTGATAAAATTTTCGTTAATTACACCAAAACCTATTTACTTTGTTTTTTTAATTAAATTAAACATCTCATTAGTTTTATATTTTTAAAAAATCTAAACTTATGTAAGATTTAAAATTATATAAAGTAAACCCGTATAAATAAAACCAAAGTAACAGGTGACCTACAATTTAAAATCTATATATTTTTTTATAGTTGTTTTGTAACCATGGTATGGTTGTTGTTATTAGAAAAAAAAATTCACAAGCTTTAGAAAAAAAACGTTATGTGAACTAAACGAATAACGTTTGCTTAGTTAATCAGTTTCACAGACATAAAAGAAAAATTATCAAACTCATACATCTTTTTATTTAAAGAACTCAAAATATTTATAACTATTATACTTTATTATACCACCAATAATTAAACTTCATATAACTTCTGAATTTATAATCTACAACCAAGTTAAGTTTTGTACTTATTGTGAGTCATAAGTTAATAAACTAAATTAAGTGTATTGCTTTTACTTATGCAACAATATTAAAAAACGAAACACTTTAAAACATTTAATATTTTTAGCGGTATCATATTAAACGTCAATATAAGCTATAAAATTTAATTAAATTAGTTTTCTATTTTATACTCATACAAAAAAAAACTTGTTTAAATTTATTTAAATTGTTGCCTACGAGTCACAAGCTTTAAACATTTTACAGGGAAGACAACCACTTAGAAAAAAGAAAAACTTGTTGAAGCTAAGTGGAATAATTTACATGCAACAAGGACGCCACGTTTATTATTTATGTACTGCCGCCTAGATGTATAAGCATAAGTAAAGTGTTAAGTTGAAACAGTTAAGATTCGTGCAAATCTAACACCGCTAAGACAAGGTTGTGACGCAAATATGAACAAATAGTTACATCACAAACTGAATATGTTATTGTAATTTATTTTAAAATATATAAGTAATAATTTTTTATAAGCCAGTGAACGTTACTCTTTTTATTGTTAAAGAAGTCAAGAAGAACTACACAAACATGTTTATATATTTATAAAACTTTATTTACAAAAACTTTCATATGCTGTTGTTGGACACTTATGCATAATTTTATTTTCCTATAGGTGTCCAAATTTTTATTTTTAAATAAATTGATGTTTTTCACTTAAAATTATGTATTTCATTTTTAAAAAACAACAAAATAGATAAAATAAAACTTGTTCCAAAAAACTAGTTTCACAAACAAAATAAGTATTTATTTATAATGATATGTGTTTCTGGTTTCTAAATTGAACTGAAAAAAACTTGTTTGCAAATTTTGACGAAGGAAAAACGAAAGAATTAAAATGTGAGAACGCGTGGTCTACAAAGTCCAAACTCCATCGAAAATTCCAGAAGGAGAACCTAAAAACTATAAATACTGCCAATCAGAGCGTGAATTAGGTTATTTACTTCGAAACAAGCATGAAGCGACACTTGCTTATCGGAAACTTAAGCGATCACAGCCATCTTTAAAAGCAAAGTCTTCAGCAACAATCTTTTGCCAAACAACTCTACATTGAGTTTTATGATTGAGTCCACAGGCAGAGTGGAACCAAGCCAGCTGAGTATCTACCAGCAGCGTTTCAAGTAAACAAACATGAATATCCACTTAGTCGAGTAAGAAACAACCCACTTTGTAGAGTAACCCCACACAAACTGTGGCGTCAACCTTACATTTCTACAAACTAGTTTTTTTTTTTTTATATACAACAAGATACACATCTCTACCAGCAGTGTTTCAAGTAAACAAGCTTGAATACCCATCTTTTCGAGTAACCCCACACAAACTGTGGCGTCAACCTTAGCTACATATCTACGAACTAGTTGTTTTTTATCATAATATTTATATATATATATATTTATTATTGTGTCTGTCTTCATCGCCACGCATCGATTATAGAAGGAATTGAATGAAGACCAAGAAATCGTTCTCCAAGGTTCTGTACACGAGACGGACCAGCAACTCTAACGTCGAGTGCTAAAAGTTGAGCGAATGGAGACCAGTAACACGTCAAAGAAGGGAACCCAGAAAACGTTTATCCTCTTTGTTTATTGACTTAAAGTTTTTAGACTTGTTGTAATCTGTTACTGCGTTACTTGTATATTATAAATCAATAATCCCTTGTTATATTGTACCTTATTATACGTATTACTAAGTTATGATTTTAAAACCCCTAAAAAAGT